>NW_026697005.1:0-32273 GCF_030435755.1 Ochotona princeps | reverse complement strand
AATGAACCTGGTAGAGCATCCCACACAAACGAATGCTCCACATGCGGGTTTCACAGGCCACCAACTCCACATTCTCAGGCAACTTCAGCGCCACAGCCATTTTCAGATAGCCCTCATGCAAAGGCTCTAGACGCAAATATGGGTGTGAGAGCTAATTCAATCAAGGAAACACTGCATGTTGGTGAAGGGCATATTGAGAAGGATCAGCCGAGTGGTTCTTGTGGGAGAACAACTCCATTTTGGCTCACTAACTTCACACACCATCAGGCTTCCAAGCAGCTCTCAAGGAAACTCAGTTTTCACACTCTATGCTTAGTGCCCTTTGAGTGCCTAGGACTGAAATGCATCTTGGAGAGCATCCCACACAAACGAATGCTCCACATGCGGGTTTCACATGCCACCAACTCCACATTCTCTATGGGTGTGAGAGCTAATTCAATCAAGGAAACACTGCATGATGGTGAAGGTCATATTGAAGAAGGATCAGCCGAGTGGTTCTTGTGGGAGAACAACTCCATTTGGCTCACTAACTTCACCACACCATCAGGCTTCCAAGCAGCTCTCAAGGAAACTCAGTTTTCACACTCTTTGCTTAGGTGCCCTTTGAGTGCATTATCTAGGAATGAACCTGGTAGAGCATCCCACACAAACAAATGCTCCACATGCGGGTTTCACATGCCACCAACTCCACATTCTCAGGCAACTTCAGCGCCACAGCCATTTTCAGATAGACCTCAATGCAAAGGCTCTAGACGCAAATATGGGTGTGAGAGCTAATTCAATCAAGGAAACACTGCATGTTGGTGAAGGGCATATTGAAGAAGGATCAGCCGAGTGGTTTTTGTGGGAGAACAACTCCATTTGGCTCACTAACCTCACACACCATCAGACTTCCAAGCAGCTCTCAAGGAAACTCAGTTTTCACACTCTATGCTTAGTGCCCTTTTTAGTGCCTAGGACTGAAAAGAAGCTTGTTGAGCATCCCACACAAACGAAATGCTCCCACATGCAGGTTTCACATGCCACCAAGTCTACATTCTCAATCAACTTCAGCGCCCACAGCCGTTTTCAGATAGCCCTCAATGCAAAGGCTCTAGACGCAAATATTGGTGTGAGAGCTAATTCAATCAAGGAAACACTGCATGTTGGTTAAGAGCATATTGAAGAAGGATCAGCCGAGTGTTCTTGTGGGAGAACAACTCCATTTGGCTCACTAACTTCACACACCATCAGGCTTCCAAGCAGCTCTCAAGGAAACTCAGTTTTCACACTCTATGCTTAGTGCCCTTTGAGTGCATTATCTAGGAATGAACCTGGTAGAGCATCCCACACAAACAAATGCTCCACATGCGGGTTTCAACATGCCACCAACTCCACATTCTCAGGCAACTTCAGCGCCACAGCCGTTTTTCAGATAGCCTCAATGCAAAGGCTCTAGATGCAAATATTTGTGTGTGAAGCTAATTCAATCAAGGATACAATGCATGTTGGTGAAGGGCATATTGAAGAAGGATCAGCCGAGTGGTTCTTGTGGGAGAACAACTCCATTTGGCTCACTAACTTCACACACCATCAGGCTTCAAGCAGCTCTCAAGGAACTCAGTTTTCACACTCTATGCTTAGTGCCCTTTGAGTGCCTAGGACTGAAATGAAGCTTGGTGAGCATCCCACACAAACGAATGCTCCACATGCGGGTTTCACATGCCACCAACTCCACATTCTCAGGCAACTTCAGCGCCACAGCCGTTTTCAGATAGCCCTCAATGCAAAGGCTCTAGACGCAAAGATTGTGTGTGAGAGCTAATTCAATCAAGGAAACACTGCATGTTGGTGAAGGGCATATTGAAGAAGGATCAGCCGAGTGGTTCTTGTGGGAGAACAACTCCCATTTGGCTCACTAACTTCACACACCATTCAGGACTCCAAGCAGCTCGCAAGGAAACTCAGTTTTCACAACTCTATGACTTAGTGGCCCTTTGAGTGCATTATCTAGGAATGAACCTGGTAGAGCATCCCACACAAACGAATGCTCCACATGCGGGTTTCACAGGCGCACCAAGACGTCCACATTCTCAAGGCAACTTCAGCGCCACAAGCCATTTTCAGATAGCCCTCAATGCAAAGGCCTCTAGACGCAAATATTGGTGTGAGAGCTAATTCAAATCAAGGAAACAATGCATGTTGGTGAAGGGCATATTGAAGAAGGATCAGCCGAAGTGGTTCTTGTGGGAGAACAACTCCATTTGGCTCACTAACTTCACACACCATCAGGCTTCCCAAGCAGCTCTCAAGGAAACTCAGTTTTCCACACTCTATGCTTAGTGCCCTTTGAGTGCCTTAGGACTGAAATGCATCTTGGAGAGCATCCCACACAAACGAATTGCTCCACATGCGGGTTTCACATGCCACCAACTCCACATTTCCTCAGGCAACTTCAGCGCCACAGCCATTTTCAGATAGGACCCTCAATGCAAAGGCTCTAGATGCAAATATGGGTGTGAGAGCTAATTCAATCAAGGAAACCACTGCATGTTGGTGAAGGGCCATATTGAAGAAGGATCAGGCGAGTGGTTTTTGTGGGAGAACAACTCCATTTGGCTCACTAACTTCACACACCATCAGGCTTCCAAGCAGCTCTCAAGGAAACTCAGTTTTCACACTCTAGATGCTTAGTTGCCCTTGGAGTGCATTATCTAGGAATGAACCTGGTAGAGCATCCCAACACAAACGAATGCTCCACATGCGGGTTTCACATGCCACCAACTCCACATCCTCAGGCAACTTTCAGAGCCACAGCTTTTTTCAGATAGCCCTCAATGCAAAGGTTCTAGACGCAAAGTGATTGGTGTGAGAGCTAATTCAATCAAGGAAACACTGCATGTTCTTGAAGGGCATATTGAAGAAGGATCAGCCGAGTGGTTCTTGTGGGAGAACAACTCCATTTGGCTCACTAACTTCACACACCATCAGGCCTTCCAAGCAGCTCTCAAGGAAACTCAGTTTTCACACTCTATGCTTAGTGCCCTTTGAGTGCCCTAGGACTGAAATGAATCTTGGAGAGCATCCCACACAAACGAATGCTCCCACATGCGGGTTTCACATGCCACCAACTCCACATTCTCAGGCCAACTTCAGCGCCACAGCCATTTTCAGATAGCCCTCAATGCAAAGGCTCTAGACGCAAATATTGGTGTGAGAGCAAATTCAATCAAGGAAACACTGCATGTTGGTGAAGGGCATATTGAAGAAGGATCAGCCGAGTGGTTCTTGTGGGAGAACAACTCCATTTGGCTCACTAACTTCACACACCATCAGGCTTCCAAGCAGCTCTCAAGGAAACTCAGTTTTCACACTCCTATGCTTAGTGCCCTTGGAGTGGCATTATCTAGGGAATGAACCTGGTAGAGCAATCCCACACAAACGAATGCTCCACATGCGGGTTTCACAGGCCACCAACTCCAACATTCTCAGGCAACTTCAGCGCTACAGCCATTTTCAGATAGCCCCTCAATGCAAAGGCTCTAGACGCAAATATGGCGTGTGAGAGCTAATTCAATCAAGGAAACACTGCTTGTTGGTGAAGGGCATATTGAAGAAGGATCAGCCGAGTGGTTCTTGTGGAGAGAACAACTCCATTTGGCTCACTAACTTCACACACCATCAGGCTTCCAAGCAGCTCTCAAGGAAAACTCAGTTTTCACACTCTATGCTTAGTGCCCTTTGAGTGCATTATCTAGGAATGAACCTGGTAGAGCATCCCACACAAACGAATGCTCCACATGCGGGTTTCACAGGCCACCAACTCCACATTCTCAGGCAACTTCAGCGCCACAGCCGTTTTCAGATAGCCCTCAATGCAAAGGCTCTAGACGCAAATATGGGTGTGAGAGCTAATTCAATCAAGGAACACTGCATGTTGGTGAAGGGCATATTGAAGAAGGATCAGCCGAGTGGTTCTTGTGGAGAGAACAACTCCATTTGGCTCACTAACTTCACACACCATCAGGCTTCCAAGCAGCTCTCAAGGAAACTCAGTTTTTCACACTCTATGCTTAGTGCCCTTTGAGTGCCCTAGGACTGGAAATGCATCTTGGAGAGCATCCCACACAAACGAATGCTCCACATGCGGGTTTTCACATGCCACCAACTCCACATTCTCAGGCAACTTCAGCGCCACAGCCGTTTTCAGATAGCCCTCAATGCAAAGGCTCTAGACGCAAATATTGGGTGTGAGAGCTAATTCAATCAAGGAAACACTGCATGTTGGTGAAGGGCATATTGAAGAAGGATCAGCCGAGTGGTTCTTGTGGGAGAACAACTCCATTTGGCTCACTAACTTCACACACCATCAGGCTTCCAAGCAGCTCTCAAGGAAACTCAGTTTTTCACACTCTATGCTTAGTGCCCTTTGAGTGCATTATCTAGGAATGAACCTGGTAGAGCATCCCACACAAACGAATGCTCCACATGCGGGTTTCACAGGCCACCAACTCCACATTCTCAGGCAACTTCAGCGCCACAGCCATTTTCAGATAGCCCTCAATGCAAAGGCTCTAGACGCAAATATGGGTGTGAGAGCTAATTCAATCAAGGAAACACTGCATGTTGGTGAAGGGCATATTGAAGAAGGATCAGCCGAGTGGTTCTTGTGGGAGAAACAACTCCATTTGGCTCACTAACTTCACACACCATCAGGCTTCCAAGCAGCTCTCAAGGAAACTCAGTTTTCACACTCTATGCTTAGTGCCCTTTGAGTGCCTAGGACTGAAATGCATCTTGGAGAGCATCCCACACAAACGAATGCTCCACATGCGGGTTTCACATGCCACCAACTCCACATTCTCAGGCAACTTCAGCGCCACAGCCGTTTTCAGATAGCCCTCAATGCAAAGGCTCTAGACGCAAATATGGGTGTGAGAGCTAATTCAATCAAGGAAACACTGCATGTTGGTGAAGGTCATATTGAAGAAGGATCAGCCGAGTGGTTCTTGTGGGAGAACAACTCCATTTGGCTCACTAACTTCACACACCATCAGGCTTCCAAGCAGCTCTCAAGGAAACTCAGTTTTCACACTCTTTGCTTAGTGCCCTTTGAGTGCATTATCTAGGAATGAACCTGGTAGAGCATCCCACACAAACAAATGCTCCACATGCGGGTTTCACATGCCACCAACTCCACATTCTCAGGCAACTTCAGCGCCACAGCCATTTTCAGATAGACCTCAATGCAAAGGCTCTAGACGCAAAGATTGGTGTGAGAGCTAATTCAATCAAGGAAACACTGCATGTTGGTGAAGGGCATATTGAAGAAGGATCAGCCGAGTGGTTCTTGTGGGAGAACAACTCCATTTGGCTCACCAACTTCACACACCATCAGGCTTCCAAGCAGCTCTCAAGGAAACTCAGTTTTCACACTCTATGCTTAGTGCCCTTTTAGTGCCTAGGACTGAAAAGAAGCTGGTTGAGCATCCCACACAAACGAATGCTCCACATGCAGGTTTCACATGCCACCAAGTCTACATTCTCAATCAACTTCAGCGCCACAGCCGTTTTCAGATAGCCCTCAATGCAAAGGCTCTAGACGCAAATATTGGTGTGAGAGCTAATTCAATCTAGGAAACACTGCATGTTGGTGAAGAGCATATTGAAGAAGGATCAGCCGAGTGGTTCTTGTGGGAGAACAACTCCATTTGGCTCACTAACTTCACACACCATCAGGCTTCCAAGCAGCTCTCAAGGAAACTCAGTTTTCACACTCTATGTTTAGTGCCCTTTGAGTGCATTATCTAGGAATGAACCTGGTAGAGCATCCCACACAAACAAATGCTCCACATGCGGGTTTCACATGCCACCAACTCCACATCCTCAGGCAACTTCAGCGCCACAGCCATTTTCAGATAGCCCTCAATTCAAAGGCTCTAGATGCAAATATTGTTGTGAGAGCTAATTCAATCAAGGATACAATGCATGTTGGTGAAGGGCATATTGAAGAAGGATCAGCCGAGTGGTTCTTGTGGGAGAACAACTCCATTTGGCTCACTAACTTCACACACCATCAGGCTTCCAAGCAGCTCTCAAGGAAACTCAGTTTTCACACTCTATGCTTAGTGCCGTTTGAGTGCCTAGGACTGAAATGAAGCTTGGTGAGCATCCCACACAAACGAATGCTCCACATGCGGGTTTCACATGCCACCAACTCCACATTCTCAGGCAACTTCAGCGCCACAGCCGTTTTCAGATAGCCCTCAATGCAAAGGCTCTAGACGCAAATATGGGTGTGAGAGCTAATTCAATCAAGGAAACACTGCATGTTGGTGAAGGTCATATTGAAGAAGGATCAGCCGAGTGGTTCTTGTGGGAGAACAACTCCATTTGGCTCACTAACTTCACACACCATCAGGCTTCCAAGCAGCTCTCAAGGAAACTCAGTTTTCACACTCTATGCTTAGTGCCCTTTGAGTGCATTATCTAGGAATGAACCTGGTAGAGCATCCCACACAAACAAATGCTCAACAAGCGGGTTTCACATGCCACCAACTCCACATTCTCAGGCAACTTCAGCGCCACAGCCATTTTCAGATAGACCTCAATGCAAAGGCTCTAGATGCAAATATGGGTGTGAGAGCTAATTCAATCAAGGAAACACTGCATGTTGGTGAAGGGCATATTGAAGAAGGATCAGGCGAGTGGTTTTTGTGGGAGAACAACTCCATTTGGCTCACTAACTTCACACACCATCAGGCTTCCAAGCAGCTCTCAAGGAAACTCAGTTTTCACACTCTATGCTTAGTGCCCTTGGAGTGCATTATCTAGGAATGAACCTGGTAGAGCATCCCACACAAACGAATGCTCCACATGCGGGTTTCACATGCCACCAACTCCACATCCTCAGGCAACTTCAGAGCCACAGCTTTTTTCAGATAGCCCTCAATGCAAAGGTTCTAGACGCAAAGATTGGTGTGAGAGCTAATTCAATCAAGGAAACACTGCATGTTCTTGAAGGGCATATTGAAGAAGGATCAGCCGAGTGGTTCTTGTGGGAGAACAACTCCATTTGGCTCACTAACTTCACACACCATCAGGCTTCCAAGCAGCTCTCAAGGAAACTCAGTTTTCACACTCTATGCTTAGTGCCCTTTGAGTGCCTAGGACTGAAATGAATCTTGGAGAGCATCCCACACAAACGAATGCTCCACATGCGGGTTTCACATGCCACCAACTCCACATTCTCAGGCAACTTCAGCGCCACAGCCATTTTCAGATAGCCCTCAATGCAAAGGCTCTAGACGCAAATATTGGTGTGAGAGCTAATTCAATCAAGGAAACACTGCATGTTGGTGAAGGGCATATTGAAGAAGGATCAGCCGAGTGGTTCTTGTTGGAGAACAACTCCATTTGGCTCACTAACTTCACACACCATCAGGCTTCCAAGCAGCTCTCAAGGAAACTCAGTTTTCACACTCTATGCTTAGTGCCCTTGGAGTGCATTATCTAGGAATGAACCTGGTAGAGCATCCCACACAAACGAATGCTCCACATGCGGGTTTCACAGGCCACCAACTCCACATTCTCAGGCAACTTCAGCGCTACAGCCATTTTCAGATAGCCCTCAATGCAAAGGCTCTAGACGCAAATATGGGTGTGAGAGCTAATTCAATCAAGGAAACACTGCTTGTTGGTGAAGGGCATATTGAAGAAGGATCAGCCGAGTGGTTCTTGTGGGAGAACAACTCCATTTGGCTCACTAACTTCACACACCATCAGGCTTCCAAGCAGCTCTCAAGGAAACTCAGTTTTCACACTCTATGCTTAGTGCCCTTTGAGTGCATTATCTAGGAAAAGAAGCTTGGAGAGCATCCCACACAAACGAATGCTCCACATGCGGGTTTCACAGGCCACCAACTCCACATTCTCAGGCAACTTCAGCGCCACAGCCGTTTTCAGATAGCCCTCAATGCAAAGGCTCTAGACGCAAATATGGGTGTGAGAGCTAATTCAATCAAGGAAACACTGCATGTTGGTGAAGGGCATATTGAAGAAGGATCAGCCGAGTGGTTCTTGTGGGAGAACAACTCCATTTGGCTCACTAACTTCACACACCATCAGGCTTCCAAGCAGCTCTCAAGGAAACTCAGTTTTCACACTCTATGCTTAGTGCCCTTTGAGTGCCTAGGACTGAAATGCATCTTGGAGAGCATCCCACACAAACGAATGCTCCACATGCGGGTTTCACATGCCACCAACTCCACATTCTCAGGCAACTTCAGCGCCACAGCCGTTTTCAGATAGCCCTCAATGCAAAGGCTTTAGACGCAAATATTGGTGTGAGAGCTAATTCAATCAAGGAAACACTGCATGTTGGTGAAGGGCATATTGAAGAAGGATCAGCCGAGTGGTTCTTGTGGGAGAACAACTCCATTTGGCTCACTAACTTCACACACCATCAGGCTTCCAAGCAGCTCTCAAGGAAACTCAGTTTTCACACTCTATGCTTAGTGCCCTTTGAGTGCATTATCTAGGAATGAACCTGGTAGAGCATCCCACACAAACGAATGCTCCACATGCGGGTTTCACAGGCCACCAACTCCACATTCTCAGGCAACTTCAGCGCCACAGCCATTTTCAGATAGCCCTCAATGCAAAGGCTCTAGACGCAAATATGGGTGTGAGAGCTAATTCAATCAAGGAAACACTGCATGTTGGTGAAGGGCATATTGAAGAAGGATCAGCCGAGTGGTTCTTGTGGGAGAACAACTCCATTTGGCTCACTAACTTCACACACCATCAGGCTTCCAAGCAGCTCTCAAGGAAACTCAGTTTTCACACTCTATGCTTAGTGCCCTTTGAGTGCCTAGGACTGAAATGCATCTTGGAGAGCATCCCACACAAACGAATGCTCCACATGCGGGTTTCACATGCCACCAACTCCACATTCTCAGGCAACTTCAGCGCCACAGCCGTTTTCAGATAGCCCTCAATGCAAAGGCTCTAGACGCAAATATGGGTGTGAGAGCTAATTCAATCAAGGAAACACTGCATGTTGGTGAAGGTCATATTGAAGAAGGATCAGCCGAGTGGTTCTTGTGGGAGAACAACTCCATTTGGCTCACTAACTTCACACACCATCAGGCTTCCAAGCAGCTCTCAAGGAAACTCAGTTTTCACACTCTTTGCTTAGTGCCCTTTGAGTGCATTATCTAGGAATGAACCTGGTAGAGCATCCCACACAAACAAATGCTCCACATGCGGGTTTCACATGCCACCAACTCCACATTCTCAGGCAACTTCAGCGCCACAGCCATTTTCAGATAGACCTCAATGCAAAGGCTCTAGACGCAAATATGGGTGTGAGAGCTAATTCAATCAAGGAAACACTGCATGTTGGTGAAGGGCATATTGAAGAAGGATCAGCCGAGTGGTTTTTGTGGGAGAACAACTCCATTTGGCTCACTAACCTCACACACCATCAGACTTCCAAGCAGCTCTCAAGGAAACTCAGTTTTCACACTCTATGCTTAGTGCCCTTTTAGTGCCTAGGACTGAAAAGAAGCTTGTTGAGCATCCCACACAAACGAATGCTCCACATGCAGGTTTCACATGCCACCAAGTCTACATTCTCAATCAACTTCAGCGCCACAGCCGTTTTCAGATAGCCCTCAATGCAAAGGCTCTAGACGCAAATATTGGTGTGAGAGCTAATTCAATCTAGGAAACACTGCATGTTGGTGAAGAGCATATTGAAGAAGGATCAGCCGAGTGGTTCTTGTGGGAGAACAACTCCATTTGGCTCACTAACTTCACACACCATCAGGCTTCCAAGCAGCTCTCAAGGAAACTCAGTTTTCACACTCTATGTTTAGTGCCCTTTGAGTGCATTATCTAGGAATGAACCTGGTAGAGCATCCCACACAAACAAATGCTCCACATGCGGGTTTCACATGCCACCAACTCCACATCCTCAGGCAACTTCAGCGCCACAGCCATTTTCAGATAGCCCTCAATGCAAAGGCTCTAGATGCAAATATTGTTGTGAGAGCTAATTCAATCAAGGATACAATGCATGTTGGTGAAGGGCATATTGAAGAAGGATCAGCCGAGTGGTTCTTGTGGGAGAACAACTCCATTTGGCTCACTAACTTCACACACCATCAGGCTTCCAAGCAGCTCTCAAGGAAACTCAGTTTTCACACTCTATGCTTAGTGCCGTTTGAGTGCCTAGGACTGAAATGAAGCTTGGTGAGCATCCCACACAAACGAATGCTCCACATGCGGGTTTCACATGCCACCAACTCCACATTCTCAGGCAACTTCAGCGCCACAGCCGTTTTCAGATAGCCCTCAATGCAAAGGCTCTAGACGCAAAGATTTGTGTGAGAGCTAATTCAATCAAGGAAACACTGCATGTTGGTGAAGGGCATATTGAAGAAGGATCAGCCGAGTGGTTCTTGTGGGAGAACAACTCCATTTGGCTCACTAACTTCACACACCATCAGGCTTCCAAGCAGCTCTCAAGGAAACTCAGTTTTCACACTCTATGCTTAGTGCCCTTTGAGTGCATTATCTATAAATGAACCTGGTAGAGCATCCCACACAAACGAATGCTCCACATGCGGGTTTCACAGGCCACCAACTCCACATTCTCAGGCAACTTCAGCGCTACAGCCATTTTCAGATAGCCCTCAATGCAAAGGCTCTAGACGCAAAGATTGGTGTGAGAGCTAATTCAATCAAGGAAACACTGCATGTTGGTGAAGGGCATATTGAAGAAGGATCAGCCGAGTGGTTCTTGTGGGAGAACAACTCCATTTGGCTCACTAACTTCACACACCATCAGGCTTCCAAGCAGCTCTCAGGGAAACTCAGTTTTTCACACTCTATGCTTAGTGCCCTTTGAGTACCTAGGACTGAAATGCATCTTGGAGAGCATCCCACACAAACGAATGCTCCACATGCGGGTTTCACATGCCACCAACTCCACATTCTCAGGCAACTTCAGCGCCACAGCCATTTTCAGATAGACCTCAATGCAAAGGCTCTAGATGCAAATATGGGTGTGAGAGCTAATTCAATCAAGGAAACACTGCATGTTGGTGAAGGGCATATTGAAGAAGGATCAGCCGAGTGGTTTTTGTGGGAGAACAACTCCATTTGGCTCACTAACTTCACACACCATCAGGCTTCCAAGCAGCTCTCAAGGAAACTCAGTTTTCACACTCTATGCTTAGTGCCCTTTGAGTGCCTAGGAGTGAAATGAATCTTGGAGAGCATCCCACACAAACGAATGCTCCACATGCGGGTTTCACATGCCACCAACTCCACATTCTCAGCCAACTTCAGCGCCACAGCCATTTTCAGATAGCCCTCAATGCAAAGGCTCTAGACGCAAATATTGGTGTGAGAGCTAATTCAATCAAGGAAACACTGCATGTTGGTGAAGGGCATATTGAAGAAGGATCAGCCGAGTGGTTCTTGTGGGAGAACAACTCCATTTGGCTCACTAACTTCACACACCATCAGGCTTCCAAGCAGCTCTCAAGGAAACTCAGTTTTCACACTCTATGCTTAGTGCCCTTTGAGTGCATTATCTAGGAATGAACCTGGTAGAGCATCCCACACAAACGAATGCTCCACATGCGGGTTTCACAGGCCACCAACTCCACATTCTCAGGCAACTTCAGCGCCACAGCCGTTTTCAGATAGCCCTCAATGCAAAGACTCTAGACGCAAATATTGGTGTGAGAGCTAATTCAATCATGGAAACACTGCATGTTGGTGAAGGGCATATTGAAGAAGGATCAGCCGAGTGGTTCTTGTGGGAGAACAACTCCATTTGGCTCACTAACTTCACACACCATCAGGCTTCCAAGCAGCTCTCAAGGAAACTCAGTTTTCACACTCTATGCTTAGTGCCCTTTGAGTGCCTAGGACTGAAATGAAGCTTGGTGAGCATCCCACACAAACGAATGCTCCACATGCGGGTTTCACATGCCACCAACTCCACATTCACAGTCAACTTCAGCGCCACAGCCGTTTTCAGATAGCCCTCAATGCAAAGGCTCTAGACGCAAATATTGGTGTGAGAGCTAATTCAATCATGGAAACACTGCATGTTGGTGAAGGGCATATTGAAGAAGGATCAGCCGAGTGGTTCTTGTGGGAGAACAACTCCATTTGGCTCACTAACTTCACACACCATCAGGCTTCCAAGCAGCTCTCAAGGAAACTCAGTTTTCACACTCTATGCTTAGTGCCCTTTGAGTGCATTATCTAGGAATGAACCTGGTAGAGCATCCCACACAAACGAATGCTCCACATGCGGGTTTCACATGCCACCAACTCCACATTCTCAGGCAACTTCAGCGCCACAGCCGTTTTCAGATAGCCCTCAATGCAAAGGCTCTAGACGCAAATATTGGTGTGAGAGCTAATTCAATCAAGGAAACACTGCATGTTGGTGAAGGGCATATTGAAGAAGGATCAGCCGAGTGGTTCTTGTGGGAGAACAACTCCATTTGGCTCACTAACTTCACACACCATCAGGCTTCCAAGCAGCTCTCAAGGAAACTCAGTTTTCACACTCTATGTTTAGTGCCCTTTGAGTGCATAATCTAGGAATGAACCTGGTAGAGCATCCCACACAAACAAATGCTCCACATGCGGGTTTCACATGCCACCAACTCCACTTTCACAGGCAACTTCAGCGCCACAGCCGTTTTCAGATTGCCCTCAATGCAAAGGCTCTAGATGCAAATATTGGTGTGAGAGCTAATTCAATCAAGGAAACACTGCATGTTGGTGAAGGGCATGTTGAAGAAGGATCAGCCGAGTGGTTCTTGTGGGAGAACAACTCCATTTGGCTCACTAACTTCACACACCATCAGGCTTCCAAGCAGCTCTCAAGGAAACTCAGTTTTCACACTCTATGCTTAGTGCCCTTTGAGTGCCTAGGACTGAAATGAAGCTTGGTGAGCATCCCACACAAACGAATGCTCCACATGCGGGTTTCACATGCCACCAACTCCACATTCACAGCCAACTTCAGCGCCACAGCCGTTTTCAGATAGCCCTCAATGCAAAGGCTCTAGACGCAAATATTGGTGTGAGAGCTAATTCAATCAAGGAAACACTGCATGTTGGTGAAGGGCATATTGAAGAAGGATCAGCCGAGTGGTTCTTGTGGGAGAACAACTCCATTTGGCTCACTAACTTCACACATCATCAGGCTTCCAAGCAGCTCTCAAGGAAACTCAGTTTTCACACTCTATGCTTAGTGCCCTTTGAGTGCATTATCTAGGAATGAACCTGGTAGAGCATCCCACACAAACGAATGCTCCACATGCGGGTTTCACAGGCCACCAACTCCACATTCTCAGGCAACTTCAGCGCCACAGCCGTTTTCAGATAGCCCTCAATGCAAAGACTCTAGACGCAAATATTGTTGTGAGAGCTAATTCAATCGTGGAAACAATGCATGTTGGTGAAGGGCATATTGAAGAAGGATCAGCCGAGTGGTTCTTGTGGGAGAACAACTCCATTTGGCTCACTAACTTCACACACCATCAGGCTTCCAAGCAGCTCTCAAGGAAACTCAGTTTTCACACTCTATGCTTAGTGCCCTTTGAGTGCATTATCTAGGAATGAACCTGGTAGAGCATCCCACACAAACGAATGCTCCACATGCGGGTTTCACAGGCCACCAACTCCACATTCTCAGGCAACTTCAGCGCTACAGCCATTTTCAGATAGCCCTCAATGCAAAGGCTCTAGACGCAAATATTGGTGTGAGAGCTAATTCAATCAAGGAAACACTGCATGTTGGTGAAGGGCATATTGAAGAAGGATCAGCCGAGTGGTTCTTGTGGGAGAACAACTCCATTTGGCTCACTAACTTCACACACCATCAGGCTTCCAAGCAGCTCTCAAGGAAACTCAGTTTTCACACTCTATGCTTAGTGCCCTTTGAGTGCATTATCTAGGAATGAACCTGGTAGAGCATCCCACACAAACGAATGCTCCACATGCGGGTTTCACAGGCCACCAACTCCACATTCTCAGGCAACTTCAGCGCCACAGCCGTTTTCAGATAGCCCTCAATGCAAAGACTCTAGACGCAAATATTGGTGTGAGAGCTAATTCAATCATGGAAACACTGCATGTTGGTGAAGGGCATATTGAAGAAGGATCAGCCGAGTGGTTCTTGTGGGAGAACAACTCCATTTGGCTCACTAACTTCACACACCATCAGGCTTCCAAGCAGCTCTCAAGGAAACTCAGTTTTCACACTCTATGCTTAGTGCCCTTTGAGTGCCTAGGACTGAAATGAAGCTTGGTGAGCATCCCACACAAACGAATGCTCCACATGCGGGTTTCACATGCCACCAACTCCACATTCACAGTCAACTTCAGCGCCACAGCCGTTTTCAGATAGCCCTCAATGCAAAGGCTCTAGACGCAAATATTGGTGTGAGAGCTAATTCAATCATGGAAACACTGCATGTTGGTGAAGGGCATATTGAAGAAGGATCAGCCGAGTGGTTCTTGTGGGAGAACAACTCCATTTGGCTCACTAACTTCACACACCATCAGGCTTCCAAGCAGCTCTCAAGGAAACTCAGTTTTCACACTCTATGCTTAGTGCCCTTTGAGTGCATTATCTAGGAATGAACCTGGTAGAGCATCCCACACAAACGAATGCTCCACATGCGGGTTTCACAGGCCACCAACTCCACATTCTCAGGCAACTTCAGCGCCACAGCCGTTTTCAGATAGCCCTCAATGCAAAGACTCTAGACGCAAATATTGTTGTGAGAGCTAATTCAATCAAGGAAACAATGCATGTTGGTGAAGGGCATATTGAAGAAGGATCAGCCGAGTGGTTCTTGTGGGAGAACAACTCCATTTGGCTCACTAACTTCACACACCATCAGGCTTCCAAGCAGCTCTCAAGGAAACTCAGTTTTCACACTCTATGCTTAGTGCCCTTTCACTGCATTATCTAGGAATGAACCTCGTACAGCATCCCACACAAACGAATGCTCCACATGCGGGTTTCACATGCCACCAACTCCACATTCACAGGCAACTTCAGCGCCACAGCCGTTTTCAGATAGCCCTCAATGCAAAGGCTCTAGACGCAAATATTGGTGTGAGAGCTAATTCAATCAAGGAAACACTGCATGTTGGTGAAGGGCATATTGAAGAAGGATCAGCCGAGTGGTTCTTGTGGGAGAACAACTCCATTTGGCTCACTAACTTCACACATCATCAGGCTTCCAAGCAGCTCTCAAGGAAACTCAGTTTTCACACTCTATGCTTAGTGCCCTTTGAGTGCATTATCTAGGAATGAACCTGGTAGAGCATCCCACACAAACGAATGCTCCACATGCGGGTTTCACAGGCCACCAACTCCACATTCTCAGGCAACTTCAGCGCCACAGCCGTTTTCAGATAGCCCTCAATGCAAAGACTCTAGACGCAAATATTGTTGTGAGAGCTAATTCAATCGTGGAAACACTGCATGTTGGTGAAGGGCATATTGAAGAAGGATCAGCCGAGTGGTTCTTGTGGGAGAACAACTCCATTTGGCTCACTAACTTCACACACCATCAGGCTTCCAAGCAGCTCTCAAGGAAACTCAGTTTTCACACTCTATGCTTAGTGCCCTTTGAGTGCATTATCTAGGAATGAACCTGGTAGAGCATCCCACACAAACGAATGCTCCACATGCGGGTTTCACAGGCCACCAACTCCACATTCTCAGGCAACTTCAGCGCTACAGCCATTTTCAGATAGCCCTCAATGCAAAGGCTCTAGACGCAAATATTGGTGTGAGAGCTAATTCAATCAAGGAAACACTGCATGTTGGTGAAGGGCATATTGAAGAAGGATCAGCCGAGTGGTTCTTGTGGGAGAACAACTCCATTTGGCTCACTAACTTCACACACCATCAGGCTTCCAAGCAGCTCTCAAGGAAACTCAGTTTTCACACTCTATGCTTAGTGCCCTTTGAGTGCATTATCTAGGAATGAACCTGGTAGAGCATCCCACACAAACGAATGCTCCACATGCGGGTTTCACAGGCCACCAACTCCACATTCTCAGGCAACTTCAGCGCCACAGCCGTTTTCAGATAGCCCTCAATGCAAAGACTCTAGACGCAAATATTGGTGTGAGAGCTAATTCAATCATGGAAACACTGCATGTTGGTGAAGGGCATATTGAAGAAGGATCAGCCGAGTGGTTCTTGTGGGAGAACAACTCCATTTGGCTCACTAACTTCACACACCATCAGGCTTCCAAGCAGCTCTCAAGGAAACTCAGTTTTCACACTCTATGCTTAGTGCCCTTTGAGTGCCTAGGACTGAAATGAAGCTTGGTGAGCATCCCACACAAACGAATGCTCCACATGCGGGTTTCACATGCCACCAACTCCACATTCACAGTCAACTTCAGCGCCACAGCCGTTTTCAGATAGCCCTCAATGCAAAGGCTCTAGACGCAAATATTGGTGTGAGAGCTAATTCAATCATGGAAACACTGCATGTTGGTGAAGGGCATATTTGGAAGGATCAGCCGAGTGGTTCTTGTGGGAGAACAACTCCATTTGGCTCACTAACTTCACACACCATCAGGCTTCCAAGCAGCTCTCAAGGAAACTCAGTTTTCACACTCTATGCTTAGTGCCCTTTGAGTGCATTATCTAGGAATGAACCTGGTAGAGCATCCCACACAAACGAATGCTCCACATGCGGGTTTCACAGGCCACCAACTCCACATTCTCAGGCAACTTCAGCGCCACAGCCGTTTTCAGATAGCCCTCAATGCAAAGACTCTAGACGCAAATATTGTTGTGAGAGCTAATTCAATCGTGGAACACTGCATGTTGGTGAAGGGCATATTGAAGAAGGATCAGCCGAGTGGTTCTTGTGGGAGAACAACTCCATTTAGCTCACTAACTTCACACACAATCAGGCTTCCAAGCAGCTCTCAAGGAAACTCAGTTTTCACACTCTATGCTTAGTGCCCTTTGAGTGCATTATCTAGGAATGAACCTGGTAGAGCATCCCACACAAACGAATGCTCCACATGCGGGTTTCACATGCCACCAACTCCACATTCTCAGGCAACTTCAGCGCCACAGCCGTTTTCAGATAGCCCTCAATGCAAAGACTCTAGACGCAAATATTGTTGTGAGAGCTAATTCAATCAAGGAAACACTGCATGTTGGTGAAGGGCATATTGAAGAAGGATCAGCCGAGTGGTTTTTGTGGGAGAACAACTCCATTTGGCTCACTAACTTCACACACCATCAGGCTTCCAAGCAGCTCTCAAGGAAACTCAGTTTTCACACTCTATGCTTAGTGCCCTTTGAGTGCCTAGGACTGAAATGAAGCTTAGTGAGCATCCCACACAAACGAATGCTCCACATGCGGGTTTCACATGCCACCAACTCCACATTCTCAGGCAACTTCAGCGCCACAGCCGTTTTCAGATAGCCCTCAATGCAAAGGCTCTAGACGCAAATATTGGTGTGAGAGCTAATTCAATCAAGGAAACACTGCATGTTGGTGAAGGGCATATTGAAGAAGGATCAGCCGAGTGGTTCTTGTGGGAGAACAACTCCATTTGGCTCACTAACTTCACACACCATCAGGCTTCCAAGCAGCTCTCAAGGAAACTCAGTTTTCACACTCTATGCTTAGTGCCCTTTGAGTGCATTATCTAGGAATGAACCTGGTAGAGCATCCCACACAAACGAATGCTCCACATGCGGGTTTCACAGGCCACCAACTCCACATTCTCAGGCAACTTCAGCGCCACAGCCATTTTCAGATAGCCCTCAATGCAAAGGCTCTAGACGCAAATATTGGTGTGAGAGCTAATTCAATCATGGAAACACTGCATGTTGGTGAAGGGCATATTGAAGAAGGATCAGCCGAGTGGTTCTTGTGGGAGAACAACTCCATTTGGCTCACTAACTTCACACACCATCAGGCTTCCAAGCAGCTCTCAAGGAAACTCAGTTTTCACACTCTATGCTTAGTGCCCTTTGAGTGCATTATCTAGGAATGAACCTGGTAGAGCATCCCACACAAACGAATGCTCCACATGCGGGTTTCACAGGCCACCAACTCCACATTCTCAGGCAACTTCAGCGCCACAGCCATTTTCAGATAGCCCTCAATGCAAAGGCTCTAGACGCAAATATTGGTGTGAGAGCTAATTCAATCATGGAAACACTGCATGTTGGTGAAGGGCATATTGAAGAAGGATCAGCCGAGTGGTTCTTGTGGGAGAACAACTCCATTTGGCTCTTCACTAACTTCACACACCATCAAGGCTTCCAAGCAGCTCTCAAGGAAACTCAGTTTTCACACTCTATGCTTAGTGCCCTTTGAGTGCCTGGACTGAAATGAAGCTTGGTGAGCATCCCACACAAACGAATGCTCCACATGCGGGTTTCACATGCCACCAACTCCACTCATTCACAGTCAACTTCAGCGCCACAGCCGTTTTCAGATAGCCCTCAATGCAAAGGCTCTAGACGCAAATATTGGTGTGAGAGCTATTCAATCAAGGAAACACTGCATGTGGTGAAGGGCATATTTGAAGGATCAGCCGAGTGGTTCTTGTGGGAGAACAACTCCATTTGGCTCACTAACTTCACACACCATCAGGCTTCCAAGCAGGCTCTCAAGGAAACTCAGTTTTCACACTCTATGCTTAGTGCCCTTTGAGTGCCTAGGACTGAAATGAAGCTTAGTGAGCACCCACACAAACGAATGCTCCACATGCGGTTTCACATGCCACCAACTCCACATTCTCAGGCAACTTCAGCGCCACAGCCGTTTTCAGATAGCCCTCAATGCAAAGGCTCCTAGACGCAAATATTGGGTGTGGAGCTAATTCAATCAAGGAAACACTGCATGTTGGTGAAGGGCATATTGAAGAAGGATCAGCCGAGTGGTTCTTGTGGGAGAACAACTCCATTTGGCTCACTAACTTCACACACCATCAGGCTTCCAAGCAGCTCTCAAGGAAACTCAGTTTTCACACTCTATGCTTAGTGCCCTTTGAGTGCATTATCTAGGAATGAACCTGGTAGAGCATCCCACACAAACGAATGCTCCACATGCGGGTTTCACAGGCCACCAACTCCACATTCTCAGGCAACTTCAGCGCTACACTCATTTTCAGATAGCCCTCAATGCAAAGGCCTAGACGCAAATATTGGTGTGAGAGCTAATTCATATCAAGGAAACACTGCATGTTGGTGAAGGGCATATTGAAGAAGGATCAGCCGAGTGGTTCTTGTGGGAGAACAACTCATTTGGCTCACGTAACTTCACACACCATCAGGCTTCAAGCAGCTCTCAAGGAAACTCAGTTTTCACACTCTATGCTTAGTGCACTTTGAGTGCATTATCTAGGAATGAACCTGGTAGAGCATCCCACACAAACGAATGCTCCACATGCGGGTTTCACAGGCCACCAACTCACATCTCAGTCAACTTCAGCGCCACAGCCGTTTTCAGATAGCCCTCAATGCAAAGACTCTAGACCGCAAATATTGGTGTGAGAGCTAATTCAATCGTGGAAACACTGCATGTTGGTGAAGGGCATATTGAAGAAGCATCAGACGAGTGGTTCTTGTGGGAGAACAACTCCATTTAGCTCACTAACTTCACACATCATCAGGCTTCCAAGCAGCTCTCAAGGAAACTCAGTTTTCACACTCTATGCTTAGTGCCCTTTGAGTGCATTATCTAGGAATGAACCTGGTAGAGCATCCCACACAAACGAATGCTCCACATGCGGCTTTCACATGCCACCAACACCACATTCTCAGGCAACTTCAGCGCCACAGCCGTTTTCAGATAGCCCTCAATGCAAAGGCTCTAGACGCAAATATTGGTGTGAGAGCTAATTCAATCAAGGGGGAGGGGAACACTGCATGTTGGTGAAGGGCATATTGAAGAAGGATCAGCCGAGTGGGTTCTTGTGGGAGAACAACTCCATTTGGCTCACTAACTTCACACATCATCAGGCTTCCAAGCAGCTCTCAAGGAAACTCAGTTTTCACACTCTATGCTTAGTGCCCTTTGAGTGCATTATCTTGGAATGACCTGGTAGAGCATCCCACACAAACGAATGCTCCACATGCGGGTTTCACAGGGCCACCAACTCCACATTCTCAGGCAACTTCAGCGCCCACAGCCGTTTTCAGATAGCCCTCAATGCAAAGACTCTAGACGCAAATATTGTTGTGAGAGCTAATTCAATCGTGGAAACAATGCATGTTGGTGAAGGGCATATTGAAGAAGGATCAGCCGAGTGGGTCTTGTGGGAGAACAACTCCATTTGGCTCACTAACTTCACACAACCATCAGGCTTCCAAGCAGCTCTCAAGGAAACTCAGTTTTCACACTCTATTGCTTAGTGCCCTTTGAGTGCATTATCTAGGAATGAACCTGGTAGAGCCATCCCACACAAACGAATGCTCCACATGCGGGTTTCACAGGCCACCAACTCCACATTCTCAGGCAACTTCAGCGCCACAGCCGTTTTTCAGATAGCCCTCAATAGCAAAGACTCTAGACGCAAATATTGTTGTGAGAGCTAATTCAATCGTGGAAACACTGCATGTTGGTGAAGGGCATATTGAAGAAGGATCAGCCGAGTGTTCTTGTGGGAGAACAACTCCATTTGGCTCACTAACTTCACACACAATCAGGCTTCCAAGCAGCTCTCAAGGAAACTCAGTTTTCACACTCTATGCTTAGTGCCCTTTGAGTGCATTATCTAGGAATGAACCTGGTAGAGCATCCCACACAAACGAATGCTCCACATGCGGGTTTCACATGCCACCAACTCCACATTCTCAGGCAACTTCAGCGCCACAGCCATTTTCAGATAGCCCTCAATGCAAAGGCTCTAGACGCAAATATTGGTGTGAGAGCTAATTCAATCAAGGAAACACTGCATGTTGGTGAAGGGCATATTGAAGAAGGATCAGCCGAGTGGTTCTTGTGGGAGAACAACTCCATTTGGCTCACTAACTTCACACATCATCAGGCTTCCAAGCAGCTCTCAAGGAAACTCAGTTTTCACACTCTATGCTTAGTGCCCTTTGAGTGCATTATCTAGGAATGAACCTGGTAGAGCATCCCACACAAACGAATGCTCCACATGCGGGTTTCACAGGCCACCAACTCCACATTCTCAGGCAACTTCAGCGCCACAGCCGTTTTCAGATAGCCCTCAATGCAAAGACTCTAGACGCAAATATTGTGTGAGAGCTAATTCAATCAAGGAAACACTGCATGGTGGTGAAGGGCATATTGAAGAAGGATCAGCCGAGTGGTTTTGTGGGAGAACAACTCCATTTGGCTCACTAACTTCTATTTACACACCATCAGGCTTCCAAGCAGCTCTCAAGGAACTCAGTTTTCACACTCTATGCTTAGTGCCCTTTGAGTGCCTAGGACTGAAATGAAGCTTAGTGAGCATCCCACACAAACGAATGCCTCCACATGCGGGTTTCACATGCCACAACTCCACATTCTCAGGCAACTTCAGCGCCACAGTCGTTTCAGATAGCCCTCAATGCAAAGGCTCTAGACGCAAATATTGGTGTGAGAGCTAATTCAATCAAGGAAACACTGCATGTTGGTGAAGGGCATATTGAAGAAGGATCAGCCGAGGGTTCTTGTGGGAGAACAACTCATTTTGGCTCACTAACTTCACACACCATCAGGCTTCCAAGCAGCTCTCAAGGAAACTCAGTTTTCACACACTCTATGCTTAGTGCCCTTTGAGTGCATTATCTAGGAATGAACCTGGTAGAGCATCCCACACAAACGAATGCTCCACATGCGGGTTTCACAGGCCACCAACTCCACATTCTCAGGCAACTTCAGCGCTACAAGCCATTTCAGATAGCCCTCAATGCAAAGGCTCTAGACGCAAATATTGGTGTGAGAGCTAATTCAATCAAGGAAACACTGCATGTTGGTGAAGGGCATATTGAAGAAGGATCAGCCGAGTGGTTCTTGTGGGAGAACAACTCCATTTGGCTCACTAACTTCACACACCATCAGGCTTCCAAGCAGCTCTCAAGGAACTCAGTTTTCACACTCTATGCTTAGTGCCCTTTGAGTGCATTATCTAGGAATGAACCTGGTATAGCATCCCACACAAACGAATGCTCCACATGCGGGTTTCACAGGCCACCAACTCCACATTCTCAGGCAACTTCAGCGCCACAGCCGTTTTCAGATAGCCTCAATGCAAAGACTCTAGACGCAAATATTGGTGTGAGAGCTAATTCAATCATGGAAACACTGCATGTTGGTGAAGGGCATATTGAAGAAGGATCAGCCGAGTGGTTCTTGTGGGAGAACAACTCCATTTGGCTCACTAACTTCACACACCATCAGGCTTCCAAGCAGCTCTCAAGGAAACTCAGTTTTCACACTCTATGCTTAGTGCCCTTTGAGTGCCTAGGACTGAAATGAAGCTTGGTGTGAGCATCCCCACACAAACGAATGCTCCACATGCGGGTTTCACATGCCACCACTCCACATTCACAGTCAACTTCAGCGCCACAGCCGTTTTCAGATAGCCCTCAATGCAAAGGCCTCTAGACGCAAAATATTGGGTGTGAGAGCTAATTCAATCAAGGAAACACTGCATGTTGTGAAGGGCATATTTAGAAGGATCAGCCGAGTGGTTCTTGTGGGAGAACAACTCCATTTGGCTCACTAACTTCACACACCACATCAGGGCTTCCAAGCAGCTCTCAAGGAAAACTCAGTTTTCACACTCTATGCTTAGTGCCCTTTGAGTGCCTAGGACTGAAATGAAGCTTAGTGAGCATCCCACACAAACGAATGCTCCACATGCAGGTTTCACATGCCACCAACTCACATTCTCAGGCAACTTCAGCGCCACAGCCGTTTTCAGATAGCCCTCAATGCAAAGGCTCTAGACGCAAATATTGGTGTGAGAGCTAATTCAATCAAGGAAACACTGCATGTTGGTGAAGGGCATATTGAAGAAGGATCAGCCGAGTGGTTCTTGTGGGAGAACAACTCCATTTGGCTCACTAACTTCACAACCATCAGGCTCCAAGCAGCTCTCAAGGAAACTCAGTTTTCACACTCTATGCTTAGTGCCCTTTGAGTGCATTATCTAGGAATGAACCTGGTAGAGCATCCCACACAAACGAATGCTCCACATGCGGGTTTCACAGGCCACCAACTCCACATTCTCAGGCAACTTCAGCGCTACAGCCATTTTCAGATAGCCCTCAATGCAAAGGCTCTAGACGCAAATATTGGTGTGAGAGCTAATTCAATCAAGGAACACTGCAATGTTGGTGAAGGGCATATTGAAGAAGGATCAGCCGAGTGGTTCTTGTGGGAGAACAACTCCATTTGGCTCACTAACTTCACACACCATCAGGCTTCCAAGCAGCTCTCAGGAAACTCAGTTTTCACACTCTATGCTTAGTGCACTTTGAGTGCATTATCTAGGAATGAACCTGGTAGAGCATCCCACACAAACGAATGCTCCACATGCGGGTTTCACAGGCACCAACTCCACATTCTCAGTCAACTTCAGCGCCACAGCCGTTTTCAGATAGCCCTCAATGCAAAGACTCTAGACGCAAATATTGGTGTGAGAGCTAATTCAATCGTGGAAACACTGCATGTTGGTGAAGGGCATATTGAAGAGCATCAGACGAGTGGTTCTTGTGGAGAACAACTCCATTTAGCTCACTAACTTCACACATCATCAGGCTTCCAAGCAGCTCTCAAGGAAACTCAGTTTTCACACTCTATGCTTAGTGCCCTTTGAGTGCATTATCTAGGAATGAACCTGGTAGAGCATCCCACACAAACGAATGCTCCACATGCGGCTTTCACATGCCACCAACACCACATTCTCAGGCAACTTCAGCGCCACAGCCGTTTTCAGATAGCCCTCAATGCAAAGGCTCTAGACGCAAATATTGGTGTGAGAGCTAATTCAATCAAGGAAACACTGCATGTTGGTGAAGGGCATATTGAAGAAGGATCAGCCGAGTGTTCTTGTGGGAGAACAACTCCATTTGGCTCACTAACTTCACACATCATCAGGCTTCCAAGCAGCTCTCAAGTAAAACTCAGTTTCACACTCTATGCTTAGTGCCCTTTGAGTGCATTATCTAGGAATGAACCTGGTAGAGCATCCCACACAAACGAATGCTCACATGCGGGTTTCACAGGCCACCAACTCCACATTCTCAGGCAACTTCAGCGCCACAGCCGTTTTCAGATAGCCCTCAATGCAAAGACTCTAGACGCAAATATTGTTGTGAGAGCTAATTCAATCGTGGAAACAATGCATGTTGGTGAAGGGCATATTGAAGAAGGATCAGCCGAGTGGTTCTTGTGGGAGAACAACTCCATTTGGCTCACTAACTTCACACACCATCAGGCTTACAAGCAGCTCTCAAGGAAACTCAGTTTTCACACTCTATGCTTAGTGCCCTTTGAGTGCCTAGGACTGAAATGAAGCTTAGTGAGCATCCCACACAAACGAATGCTCCACATGCGGGTTTCACATGCCACCAACTCCACATTCTCAGGCAACTTCAGCGCCACAGCCGTTTTCAGATAGCCCTCAATGCAAAGGCTCTAGACGCAAATATTGGTGTGAGAGCTAATTCAATCAAGGAAACACTGCATGTTGGTGAAGGGAATATTGAAGAAGGATCAGCCGAGTGGTTCTTGTGGGAGAACAACTCCATTTGGCTCACTAACTTCACACACCATCAGCTTCCAAGCAGCTCTCAAGGAAACTCAGTTTTCACACTCTATGCTTAGTGCCCTTTGAGTGCATTATCTAGGAATGAACCTGGTAGAGCAATCCCACACAAACGAATGCTCCACATGCGGGTTTCACAGGCCCCATACCAAAACTCCACATTCTCAGGCAACTTCAGCGCCACAGCCGTTTTCAGATAGCCCTCAATGCAAAGACTCTAGACGCAAATATTGGTGTGAGAGCTAATTCAATCGTGGAAACACTGCATGTTGGTGAAGGGCATATTGAAGAAGCATCAGACGAGTGGTTCTTGTGGGAGAACAACTCCATTTAGCTCACTAACTTCACACACAATCAGGCTTCCAAGCAGCTCTCAAGGAAACTCAGTTTTCACACTCTATGCTTAGTGCCCTTTGAGTGCATTATCTAGGAATGACCTGGTAGAGCATCCCACACAAACGAATGCTCCACATGCGGGTTTCACATGCCACCAACTCCACATTCTCAGGCAACTCAGCGCCACAGCCGTTTCAGATAGCCCTCAATGCAAAGGCTCTAGACGCAAATATTGGTGTGAGAGCTAATTCAATCAAGGAAACACTGCATGTTGGTGAAGGGCATATTGAAGAAGGATCAGCCGAGTGGTTCTTGTGGGAGAACAACTCCATTTGGCTCACTAACTTCACACACCATCAGGCTTCCAAGCAGCTCTCAAGGAAACTCAGTTTTCACACTCTATGCTTAGTGCCCTTTGAGTGCATTATCTAGGAATGAACCTGGTTGAGCATCCCACACAAACGAATGCTCCACATGCGGGTTTCACAGGCCACCAACTCCACATTCTTCAGGCAACTTCAGCGCTACAGCCATTTTCAGATAGCCCTCAATGCAAAGGCTCTAGATGCAAATATTGGTGTGAGAGCTAATTCAATCAAGGAAACACTGCATGTTGGTGAAGGGCATATTGAAGAAGGATCAGCCGAGTGGTTCTTGTGGGAGAACAACTCCATTTGGCTCACTAACTTCACACACCATCAGGCTTCCAAGCAGCTCTCAAGGAAACTCAGTTTTCACACTCTATGCTTAGTGCCCTTTGAGTGCATTATCTAGGAATGAACCTGGTAGAGCATCCCACACAAACGATGCCCACATTCGGGTTTCACAGGCCACCAACTCCACATTCTCAGGCAACTTCAGCGCCACAGCCGTTTTCAGATAGCCCTCAATGCAAAGACTCTAGACGCAAATATTGGTGTGAGAGCTAATTCAATCGTGGAAACACTGCATGTTGGTGAAGGGCATATTGAAGAAGCATCAGACGAGTGGTTCTTGTGGAGAACAACTCCATTTAGCTCACTAACTTCACACACAATCAGGCTTCCAAGCAGCTCTCAAGGAAACTCAGTTTTCACACTCTATGCTTAGTGCCTTTGAGTGCATTATCTAGGAATGAACCTGGTAGAGCATCCCACACAAACGAATGCTCCACATGCGGCTTTCACATGCCACCGAACACCACATTCTCAGGCAACTTCAGCGCCACAGCCGTTTTCAGATAGCCCTCAATGCAAAGGCTCTAGACGCAAATATTGGTGTGAGAGCTAATTCAATCAAGGAAACACTGCATGTTGGTGAAGGGCATATTGAAGAAGGATCAGCCGAGTGGTTCTTGTGGGAGACAACTCCATTTGGCTCACTAACTTCACACATCATCAGGCTTCCAAGCAGCTCTCAAGGAAACTCAGTTTTCACACTCTATGCTTAGTGCCCTTTGAGTGCATTATCTAGGAATGAACCTGGTAGAGCATCCACACAAACGAATGCTCCACATTGCGGGTTTCACAGGCCACCAACTCCACATTCTCAGGCAACTTCAGCGCCACAGCCGTTTTCAGATAGCCCTCAATGCAAAGACTGTAGACGCAATATTGTTGTGAGAGCTAATTCAATCGTGGAAACAATGCATGTTGGTGAAGGGCATATTGAAGAAGGATCAGCCGAGTGGTTCTTGTGGGAGAACAACTCCATTTGGCTCACTAACTTCACACACCATCAGGCTTCCAAGCAGCTCTCAAGGAAACTCAGTTTTCACACTCTATGCTTAGTGCCCTTTGAGTGCCTAGGACTGAAATGAAGCTTAGTGAGCATCCCACACAAACGAATGCTCCACATGCGGGTTTCACATGCCACCAACTCCACATTCTCAGGCAACTTCAGCGCCACAGCCGTTTTCAGATAGCCCTCAATGCAAAGGCTCTAGACGCAAATATTGGTGTGAGAGCTAATTCAATCAAGGAAACACTGCATGTTGGTGAAGGGCATATTGAAGAAGGATCAGCCGAGTGGTTCTTGTGGGAGAACAACTCCATTTGGCTCACTAACTTCACACACCATCAGGCTTCCAAGCAGCTCTCAAGGAAACTCAGTTTTCACACTCTATGCTTAGTGCCCTTTGAGTGCATTATCTAGGAATGAACCTGGTAGAGCATCCCACACAAACGAATGCTCCACATGCGGGTTTCACAGGCCACCAACTCCACATTCTCAGGCAACTTCAGCGCTACAGCATTTTCAGATAAGCCCTCATGCAAAGGCTCTAGACGCAAATATTGGTGTGAGAGCTAATTCAATCAAGGAAACACTGCATGTTGGTGAAGGGAATATTGAAGAAGGATCAGCGAGTGGTTCTTGTGGGAGAACAACTCCATTTGGCTCACTAACTTCACATCACCATCAGGCTTCCAAGCAGCTCTCAAGGAAACTCAGTTTTCACACTCTATGCTTAGTGCCCTTTGAGTGCATTATCTAGGAATGAACTGGTAGAGCATCCCACACAAAACGAATGCTCCACATGCGGGTTTCACAGGCCACCAACTCCACATTCTCAGGCAACTTCAGCGCCACAGCGTTTTCAGATAGCCCTCAATGCAAAGACTCTAGACGCAAATATTGGTGTGAGAGCTAATTCAATCGTGGAAACACTGCATGTTGGTGAAGGGCATATTGAAGAAGCATCAGACGAGTGGTTCTTGTGGAGAACAACTCCATTTAGCTCACTAACTTCACACACAATCAGGCTTCCAAGCAGCTCTCAAGGAAACTCAGTTTTCACACTCTATGCTTAGTGCCCTTTGAGTGCATTATCTAGGAATGAACCTGGTAGAGCATCCCACACAAACGAATGCTCCACATGCGGTTTCACATGCCACCAACTCCACATCTCAGGCAACTTCAGCGCCACAGCCGTTTTCAGATAGCCCTCAATGCAAAGGCTCTAGACGCAAATATTGCGTGTGAGAGCTAATTCAATCAAGGAAACACTGCATGTTGGTGAAGGGCATATTGAAGAAGGATCAGCCGAGTGGTTCTTGTGGGAGAACAACTCCATTTGGCTCACTAACTTCACACACCATCAGGCTTCCAAGCAGCTCTCAAGGAAACTCAGTTTTCACACTTTATGCTTAGTGCCCTTTGAGTGCATTATCTAGGAATGAACCTGGTAGAGCATCCCACACAAACGAATGCTCCACATGCGGTTTCACATGCCACCAACTCCACATCCTCAGGCAACTTCAGCGCCACAGCCATTTTCAGATAGCCCTCAATTCAAAGGCTCTAGATGCAAATATTGTTGTGAGAGCTAATTCAATCAAGGAAACACTGCATGTTGGTGAAGGGCATATTGAAGAAGATCAGCCGAGTGGTTCTTGTGGGAGAACAACTCCATTTGGCTCACTAACTTCACACACCATCAGGCTTCCAAGCAGCTCTCAAGGAAACTCAGTTTTCACACTCTATGCTTAGTGCCCTTTGAGTGCCTAGGACTGAAATGAAGCTTGGTGAGCATCCCACACAAACGAATGCTCCACATGCGGGTTTCACATGCCACCAACTCCACATTCTCAGGCAACTTCAGCGCCACAGCCGTTTTCAGATAGCCCTCAATGCAAAGGCTCTAGACGCAAATATTGGTGTGAGAGCTAATTCAATCAAGGAAACACTGCATGTTGGTGAAGGGCATATTGAAGAAGGATCAGCCGAGTGGTTCTTGTGGGAGAACAACTCCATTTGGCTCACTAACTTCACACACCATCAGGCTTCCAAGCAGCTCTCAAGGAAATTCAGTTTTCACACTCTTTGCTTAGTGCCCTTTGAGTGCATTATCTAGGAATGAACCTGGTAGAGCATCCCACACAAACAAATGCTCCACATGCGGGTTTCACATGCCACCAACTCCACATTCTCAGGCAACTTCAGCGCCACAGCCATTTTCAGATAGACCTCAATGCAAAGGCTCTAGACGCAAATATTGGTGTGAGAGCTAATTCAATCAAGGAAACACTGCATGTTGGTGAAGGGCATATTGAAGAAGGATCAGCCGAGTGGTTTTGTGGGAGAACAACTCCATTTGGCTCACTAACCTCACACACCATCAGACTTCCAAGCAGCTCTCAAGGAAACTCAGTTTTCACACTCTATGCTTAGTGCCCTTTTAGTGCCTAGGACTGAAAAGAACCTTGTTGAGCATCCCACACAAACGAATGCTCCACATGCGGGTTTCACATGCCACCAAGTCTACATTCTCAATCAACTTCAGCGCCACAGCCGTTTTCAGATAGCCCTCAATGCAAAGGCTCTAGACGCAAATATTGGTGTGAGAGCTAATTCAATCAAGGAAACACTGCATGTTGGCTGAAGGGCATATTGAAGAAGGATCAGCCGAGTGGTTCTTGTGGGAGAACAACTCCATTTGGCTCACTAACTTCACACACCATCAGGCTTCCAAGCAGCTCTCAAGGAAACTCAGTTTTCACACTTTATGCTTAGTGCCCTTTGAGTGCATTATCTAGGAATGAACCTGGTAGAGCATCCCACACAAACGAATGCTCCACATGCGGGTTTCACATGCCACCAACTCCACATCCTCAGGCAACTTCAGCGCCACAGCCATTTTCAGATAGCCCTCAATTCAAAGGCTCTAGATGCAAATATTGTTGTGAGAGCTAATTCAATCAAGGAAACACTGCATGTTGGTGAAGGGCATATTGAAGAAGGATCAGCCGAGTGGTTCTTGTGGGAGAACAACTCCATTTGGCTCACTAACTTCACACACCATCAGGCTTCCAAGCAGCTCTCAAGGAAACTCAGTTTTCACACTCTATGCTTAGTGCCCTTTGAGTGCCTAGGACTGAAATGAAGCTTGGTGAGCATCCCACACAAACGAATGCTCCACATGCGGGTTTCACATGCCACCAACTCCACATTCTCAGGCAACTTCAGCGCCACAGCCGTTTTCAGATAGCCCTCAATGCAAAGGCTCTAGACGCAAATATTGGTGTGAGAGCTAATTCAATCAAGGAAACACTGCATGTTGGTGAAGGGCATATTGAAGAAGGATCAGCCGAGTGGTTCTTGTGGGAGAACAACTCCATTTGGCTCACTAACTTCACACACCATCAGGCTTCCAAGCAGCTCTCAAGGAAACTCAGTTTTCACACTCTTTGCTTAGTGCCCTTTGAGTGCATTATCTAGGAATGAACCTGGTAGAGCATCCACACAAACAAATGCTCCACATGCGGGTTTCACATGCCACCAACTCCACATTCTCAGGCAACTTCAGCGCCACAGCCATTTTCAGATAGACCTCAATGCAAAGGCTCTAGACGCAAATATGGGTGTGAGAGCTAATTCAATCAAGGAAACACACTGCATGTTGGTGAAGGGCATATTGAAGAAGGATCAGCCGAGTGGTTTTTGTGGGAGAACAACTCCATTTGGCTCACTAACTTCACACACCATCAGGCTTCCAAGCAGCTCTCAAGGAAACTCAGTTTCACACTCTATGCTTAGTGCCCTTTGAGTGCCTAGGACTGAAATAACCTTGTTGAGCATCCCACACAAACGAATGCTCCACATGCAGGTTTCACATGCCACCAAGTCTACATTCTCAGGCAACTTCAGCGCCACAGCCGTTTTCAGATAGCCCTCAATGCAAAGGCTCTAGACGCAAATATTGGTGTGAGAGCTAATTCAATCAAGGAAACACTGCATGTTGGTGAAGGGCATATTGAAGAAGGATCAGCCGAGTGGTTCTTGTGGGAGAACAACTCCATTTGGCTCACTAACTTCACACACCATCAGGCTTCCAAGCAGCTCTCAAGGAAACTCAGTTTTCACACTCTATGCTTAGTGCCCTTGGAGTGCATTATCTAGGAATGAACCTGGTAGAGCATCCCACACAAACGAATGCTCCACATGCGGGTTTCACATGCCACCAACTCCACATTCACAGGCAACTTCAGAGCCACAGCCGTTTTCAGATAGCCCTCAATGCAAAGGTTCTAGACGCAAAGATTGGTGTGAGAGCTAATTCAATCAAGGAAACACTGCATGTTCTTGAAGGGCATATTGAAGAAGGATCAGCCGAGTGGTTCTTGTGGGAGAACAACTCCATTGGCTCACTAACTCACACACCATTAGGCTTCCAAGCAGCTCTCAAGGAAACTCAGTTTTCACACTCTAATGCTTAGTGCCCTTTGAGTGCCTAGGACTGAAATGAATCTTGGAGAGCATCCCACACAAACGAATGCTCCACATGCGGGTTTCACATGCCACCAACTCCACATTCTCAGGCAACTTCAGCGCCACAGCCATTTTCAGATAGCCCTCAATGCAAAGGCTCTAGACGCAAATATTGGTGTGAGAGCTAATTCAATCAAGGAAACACTGCATGTTGGTGAAGGGCATATTGAAGAAGGATCAGCCGAGTGGTTCTTGTGGGAGAACAACTCCATTTGGCTCACTAACTTCACACACCATCAGGCTTCCAAGCAGCTCTCAAGGAAACTCAGTTTTCACACTCTTTGCTTAGTGCCCTTTGAGTGCATTATCTAGGAATGAACCTGGTAGAGCATCCCACACAAACAAATGCTCCACATGCGGCTTTCACATGCCACCAAGTCTACATTCTCAGGCAACTTCAGCGCCACAGCCGTTTTCAGATAGCCCTCAATGCAAAGGCTCTAGACGCAAATATTGGTGTGAGAGCTAATTCAATCAAGGAAACACTGCATGTTGGTGAAGGGCATATTGAAGAAGGATCAGCCGAGTGGTTCTTGTGGGAGAACAACTCCATTTGGCTCACTAACTTCACACACCATCAGGCTTCCAAGCAGCTCTCAAGGAAACTCAGTTTTCACACTCTATGCTTAGTGCCCTTGGAGTGCATTATCTAGGAATGAACCTGGTAGAGCATCCCACACCCAACGAATGCTCCACATGCGGGTTTCACATGCCACCAACTCCACATTCACAGGCAACTTCAGAGCCACAGCTTTTTTCAGATAGCCCTCAATGCAAAGGTTCTAGACGCAAAGATTGGTGTGAGAGCTAATTCAATCAAGGAAACACTGCATGTTCTTGAAGGGCATATTGAAGAAGGATCAGCCGAGTGTTCTTGA
>NW_026697004.1:0-57836 GCF_030435755.1 Ochotona princeps | reverse complement strand
TACTCGGCTGATGCTTCTTCAATATGCCCTTCACCAACATGCAGTGTTTCCTTGATTGAATTAGCTCTCACACCAATATTTGCGTCTAGAGCCTTTGCATTGAGGGCTATCTGAAAATGGCTGTGGCGCTGAAGTTGCCTGTGAATGTGGAGTTGGTGGCATGTGAAACCCGCATGTGGAGCATTCGTTTGTGTGGGATGCTCTACCAGGTTCATTCCTTGATAATGCATTCAAAGGGCACTAAACATAGAGTGTGAAAACTGAGTTTCCTTGAGAGCTGCTTGGAAGCCTGATGGTGTGTGAAGTTAGTGAGCCAAATGGAGTTGTTCTCCCACAAGAACCACTCGGCTGATCCTTCTTCAATATGCCCTTCACCAACATGCAGTGTTTCCTTGATTGATTTAGCTTACTCACACCAATATTTGCGTCTAGAGCCTTTGCATTGAGGGCTATCTGAAAACGGCTGTGGCGCTGAAGTTGCCTGTGAATGTGGAGTTGGTGGCATGTGAAACCCGCATGTGGAGCATTCGTTTGTGTTGGATGCTGACCAAGCTTCATTTCAGTCCTGGGCACACAAAGAGCACTAAGCATAGAGTGTGAAAACTGAGTTTCCTTGAGAGCTGCTTGGAAGCCTGATGGTGTGTGAAGTTAGTGAGCCAAATGGAGTTGTTCTCCCACAAGAACCACTCGGCTGATCCTTCTTCAATATGCCCTTCACCAACATGCAGTGTATCCTTGATTGAATTAGCTCTCACACCAATATTTGCGTCTAGAGCCTTTGCATTGAGGGCTATCTGAAAATGGCTGTGGCGCTGAAGTTGCCTGTGAATGTGGAGTTTGGTGGCATGTGAAACCCGCATGTGGAGCATTCGTTTGTGTGGGATGCTCTACCAGGTTCATTCCTAGATTATGCACTCAAAGGGCACTAAGCATAGAGTGTGAAAACTGAGTTTCCTTGAGAGCTGCTTGGAAGCCTGATGGTGTGTGAAGTTAGTGAGCCAAATGGAGTTGTTCTCCCACAAGAACCACTCGGCTGATCCTTCTTCAATATGCCCTTCACCAACATTGCAGTGTTTCCTGATTGAATTAGCTCTCACACCAATATTTGCGTCTAGAGCCTTTGCATTGAGGGCTATCTGAAAGCGGCTGTGGCGCTGAAGTTGCCTGTGAATGTGGAGTTGGTGGCATGTGAAACCCGCATGTGGAGCTTTCGTTTGTGTGGGATGCTCTACCAGGTTCATTCCTAGATTATGCACTCAAAGGGCACTAAGCATAGAGTGTGAAAACTGAGTTTCCTTGAGAGCTGCTTGGAAGCCTGATGGTGTGTGAAGTTAGTGAGCCAAATGGAGTTGTTCTCCCACAAGAACCACTCGGCTGATCCTTCTTCAATATGCCCTTCACCAACATGCAGTGTTTCCTTGATTGAATTAGCTCTCACACAAATATTTGCATCTAGAGCCTTTGCATTGAGGGCTATCTGAAAACGGCTGTGGCGCTGAAGTTGCCTGTGAATGTGGAGTTGGTGGCATGTGAAACCCACATGTGGAGCATTCGTTTGTGTGGGATGCTCTACTAGGTTCATTTTAGTCCTAACCATACAAAGGGCACTAAACATAGAGTGTGAAAACTGAGTTTCCTTGAGAGCTGCTTGGAAGCCTGATGCTTTGTGACGTTAGTGAGCCAAATGGAGTTGTTCTCCCACAAGAACCACTCGGCTGATCCTTCTTCAATATGCCCTTCACCAACATGCAGTGTTTCCTTGATTGAATTAGCTCTCACACCAATATTTGCGTCTAGAGCCTTTGCATTGAGGGCTATCTGAAAACGGCTGTGGCGCTGAAGTTGCCTGTGAATGTGGAGTTGGTGGCATGTGAAACCCGCATGTGGAGCATTCGTTTGTGTGGGATGCTGACCAAGCTTCATTTCAGTCCTAGGCACACAAAGAGCACTAAGCATCGATTGTGAAATCTGAGTTTCCTTGAGAGCTGCTTGGAAGCCTGATGGTGTGTGAAGTTAGTGAGCCAAATGGAGTTGTTCTCCCACAAGAACCACTCGGCTGATCCTTCTTCAATATGCCCTTCACCAACATGCAGTGTTTCCTTGATTGAATTAGCTCTCACACCAATATTTGCGTCTAGAGCCTTTGCATTGAGGGCTATCTGAAAACGGCTGTGGCGCTGAAGTTGCCTGTGAATGTGGAGTTGGTGGCATGTGAAACCCGCATGTGGAGCATTCGTTTGTGTGGGATGCTCTCCAAGATTCATTTCAGTCCTAGGCACTCAAAGGGCACTAAGCATAGAGTGTGAAAACTGAGTTTCCTTGAGAGCTGCTTGGAAGCCTGATGCTTTGTGACGTTAGTGAGCCAAATGGAATTGTTCTCCCACAAGAACCACTCGGCTGATCCTTCTTCAATATGCCCTTCACCAACATGCAGTGTTTCCTTGATTGAATAGCTCTCACACCAATATTTGCGTCTAGAGCCTTTGCATTGAGGGCTATCTGAAAACGGCTGTGGCGCTGAAGTTGCCTGTGAATGTGGAGTTGGTGGCATGTGAAACCCGCATGTGGAGCATTCGTTTGTGTGGGATGCTGACCAAGCTTCATTTCAGTCCCTAGGCACACAAAGAGCACTAAGCATAGATTGTGAAAACTGAGTTTCCTTGAGAGCTGCTTGGAAGCCTGATGGTGTGTGAAGTTAGTGAGCCAAATGGAGTTGTTCTCCCACAAGAACCACTCGGCTGATCCTTCTTCAATATGCCCTTCACCAACATGCAGTGTTTCCTTGATTGAATTAGCTCTCACACCAATATTTGCGTCTAGAGCCTTTGCATTGAGGGCTATCTGAAAACGGCTGTGGCGCTGAAGTTGCCTGTGAATGTGGAGTTGGTGGCATGTGAAACCCGCATGTGGAGCATTCGTTTATGTGGGATGCTGACCAAGCTTCATTTCAGTCCTAGGCACTCAAAGAGCACTAAGCATAGAGTGTGAAAACTGAGTTTCCTTGAGAGCTGCTTGGAAGCCTGATGGTGTGTGAAGTTAGTGAGCCAAATGGAGTTGTTCTCCCACAAGAACCACTCGGCCTGATCCTTCTTCAATATGCCCTTCACCAACATGCAGTGTTTCCTTGATTGAATTAGCTCTCACACCAATATTTGCGTCTAGAGGCCTTTGCATTGAGGGCTATCTGAAAACGGCTGTGGCGCTGAAGTTGCCTGTGAATGTGGAGTTGGTGGCATGTGAAACCCGCATGTGGAGCATTCGTTTGTGTGGGATGCTCTACCAGGTTCATTCCTAGATAATTCACTCAAAGGGCACTAAGCATAGAGTGTGACAACTGAGTTTCCTTGAGAGCTTCTTGGAAGCCTGATGGTGTGTGAAGTTAGGTGAGCCAAATGGAGTTGTTCTCCCCACAAGAACCACTCGGCTGATCCTTCTTCAATATGCCCTTCACCAACATGCAGTGTTTCCTTGATTGAATTAGCTCTCACACCAATATTTGCGTCTAGAGCCTTTGCATTGAGGGCTATCTGAAAACGGCTGTGGCGCTGAAGTTGCCTGTGAATGTGGAGTTGGTGGCATGTGAAACCCGCATGTGGAGCATTCGTTTGTGTGGGATGCTCTACCAGGTTCATTCCTAGATAATTCACTGAAAGGGCAATAAGAATAGAGTGTGAAAACTGAGTTTCCTTGAGAGCTGCTTGGAAGCCTGATGGTGTGTGAAGTTAGTGAGCCAAATGGAGTTGTTCTCCCACAAGAACCACTCGGCTGATCCTTCTTCAATATGTCGGAGCTCTGGGGTATTGGACGTCTGAATCGCTGTCGGTGCTGAGATAGCTCTAAGTGACCCCCACTGTTTCTGGGATCTGAGTCAATCCTAAAGATTCCCAATACCAGCAACTCTTCCTTAGAAGAACTTCCAATCCCTTAACAATGCTGAGCTTTGAACACCTATCAAGTAAAAGATAAGCTCCGGCTTGTGTAGCAGGCTGGCACCTAATGGTCCTCGAGCAACCACGTGCAGGTGTGTGATTTACAGCTAGGAACGGTCCCAATCTGGGAAGCCACAGCTGGGATGAGGTTCCACCAAGGGGTGTATGTGCTGGAATGGGGGCTGCCTTCTATCTAGGAAACAGTTGCAGTCACCCGAGGCACTAGTGTGGGCTGGGATTGGATGCACCAGGCCGGTTCAGATCCCAGCACCATCTGGTGTTATGGAGAAACAGGGTAGATGTGGGACTGACTAGGCTGGGTCTCAATCCCCTTCTGAGCCATGTGTGAGCTGTATGTGGGTATGGACGAGCCATGGCTGGGCTGAAACATCCAACAACAAGAGTCAGAATGGGGTGAAAGCCAGCCAGGAAAAGCCACTGTTCCTGCTAGGACAGGAGGTGAACTGAGTAGGGTTGGCTCAAGAACCCCCTGGCAAGCGCAAAATCTGGCATTGGGAGGGGTTCTGATGGAGGAGCCTGGGCAACTCCTCTGGCAGGACACAGTCCCTGCAGGTAAGCGCGAGAAGCATGATTGGAAACAGCCCAGAATAGGCCATGGAAAGTTTCCCACTGGCATGCATTCGGCATGGGTCAGGAGCAGGCCAGGCTGAATCAGTTCATGTCATCCTCTGGCAAATCCGATCACCAGAACAGAGTGTGGAATGGGCCGGGTTTGGTTGCGACAAAACCAGTACACATTCTGGAACGCCAGGGCGTGGTTGCCTGTACTGGATATGAATGCAACACCCATCCAGCACACGTGAGATCCAGGAAGGGAGGGGCAGAGCTGGCGGGGGGGTTAAGGGGCTGGTCCCCCTCGCTGGACAACCACTCCCACTGGAGAGTGTTGGGCTGGGATAGAGACAGACACGACTAAGCAAGGCTACAACACCTGTGCGCTGCATGTGGACAAGATCAGGGCCACAGCATCAGCTGGCAGAAGCTGGCACTGGGGACTAATTCTGTCGAGTCAAATCACAGGACCACCTAAAGAGTGCATAAACCGGGACAGAGAGACCTGGGAGGGAAAAAGTGGGTTCCCCCTTCTTGGGTCACTATTCCCGTGGGAGGGCATGAAAACTAGGACGGGGGCTGGGATGGCTAGACAGAGGCACTCAACAACATCTGTGAGGGCTGGATGGTTGAGTCGATTAGATAGAACTAAGCTTTAATACCCATTGACAAGTACCAGAGCCAAATGGGATGGGGGACAGACTGGTCTTCTGCTACACAATTGGCAAACCAGGGTAGGGGGGCAGGCTTGGTGGGGGTTATTGTGGGTCGCCCCGACTAGGCTGCAGCTCCCACTGGTTGATGTAAGGGCCGAACCAGACTGGACTGCAACACCCATTGGTTCCAGTGCAACTCGGGACTGAAAACAGAACCAACACAGCAATTGCAACCACCAGCTGATCAGGGTGATGGACTGTGCCGGGCCCCTGTGCTTGCTAGAACATACAAGAATCTGGTCTGGGAATACCTCAAAGTATCTTTGGAGATCTCCCCACTTGAACTGCTGGACTCAGAATTCTAAACAAGAAAAGACAGAAGACAGAATAGGACAATCATTCATCTCAGCTACATGTTGGCAGCGAAATATGGGACAAATGGAGACTTCATGATGGACCATATCAATCAGTGGACCACCTCATCGAGCGAAACTGGCAGTGACTCATAACTGGAGAACTATTAACTCCACTTGAGCACATATCTCAGAGCATGCCCCACATATGGGGACTTGGGTGGGCGGGAAACCGGGTGGGGCTTCTCCCTCAATATCCCCTTTTACCTGAGATACATGATGGAAACAATATGGACATAATAGCATTGCCCCACCTCCCTAAAAAAAAAAAAAAAAAAAAAAAAGAAAACTGAGTTTCCTTGAGAGCTGCTTGGAAGCCTGATGCTTTGTGACGTTAGTGAGCCAAATGGAGTTGTTCTCCCACAAGAACCACTCAGCTGATCCTTCTTCAATATGCCCTTCACCAACATGCAGTGTTTCCTTGATTGAATTAGCTCTCACACCAATATTTGCGTCTAGAGACTTTGCATTGAGGGCTATCTGAAAACGGCTGTGGCACTGAAGTTGCCTGTGAATGTGGAGTTGGTGGCATGTGAAACCCGCATGTGGAGCATTCGTTTGTGTGGGATGCTCTCCAAGATTCATTTCAGTCCTAGGCACTCAAAGGGCAATAAGAATAGAGTGTGAAAACTGAGTTTCCTTGAGAGCTGCTTGGAAGCCTGATGCTTTGTGACGTTAGTGAGCCAAATGGAGTTGTTCTCCCACAATGAACCACTCGGCTGATCCCTTCTTCAATATGCCCTTCACCCAACATGCAGTGGTTCCTTGATTGAATTAGCTCTCACACCAATATTTGCGTCTAGAGCCTTTGCATTGAGGGCTATCTGAAAACGGCTGTGGCACTGAAGTTGCCTGTGAATGTGGAGTTGGTGGCATGTGAAACCCGCATGTGGAGCATTCGTTTGTGTGCGATGCTCTACCAGGTTCATTCCTAGATAATTCACTCAAAGGGCAATAAGAATAGAGTGTGAAAACTGAGTTTCCTTGAGAGCTGCTTGGAAGCCTGATGGTGTGTGAAGTTAGTGAGCCAAATGGAGTTGTTCTCCCACAAGAACCACTCGGCTGATCCTTCTTCAATATGCCCTTCACCAACATGCAGTGTTTCCTTGATTGAATTAGCTCTCACACCAATATTTGCGTCTAGAGCCTTTGCATTGAGGGCTATCTGAAAACGGCTGTGGCGCTGAAGTTGCCTGTGAATGTGGAGTTGGTGGCATGTGAAACCCCGCATGTGGAGCATTCGTTTGTGTGGGATGCTGACCAAGCTTCATTTCAGTCCTAGGCACACAAAGAGCACTAAGCATAGAGTGTGAAAACTGAGTTTCCTTGAGAGCTGCTTGGAAGCCTGATGGTGTGTGAAGTTAGTGAGCCAAATGGAGTTGTTCTCCCACAAGAACCACTCGGCTGATCCTTCTTCAATATGCCCTTCACCAACATGCAGTGTTTCCTTGATTGAATTAGCGCTCACACCAATATTTGCGTCTAGAGCCTTTGCATTGAGGGCTATCTGAAAACGGCTGTGGCGCTGAAGTTGCCTGTGAATGTGGAGTTGGTGGCATGTGAAACCCGCATGTGGAGCATTCGTTTGTGTGGGATGCTCTACCAGGTTCATTCCTAGATAATGCACTCAAAGGGCACTAAGCATAGAGTGTGAAAACTGAGTTTCCTTGAGAGCTGCTTGGAAGCCTGATGCTTTGTGACGTTAGTGAGCCAAATGGAGTTGTTCTCCCACAAGAACCACTCGGCTGATCCTTCTTCAATATGCCCTTCACCAACATGCAGTGTTTAATTGATTGAATTAGCTCTCACACCAATATTTGCGTCTACAGCCTTTGCATTGAGGGCTATCTGAAAACGGCTGTGGCGCTGAAGTTGCCTGTGAATGTGGAGTTGGTGGCATGTGAAACCCGCATGTGGAGCATTCGTTTGTGTGGGATGCTCTACCAGGTTCATTCCTAGATAATTCACTCAAAGGGCACTAAGCATAGAGTGTGAAAACTGAGTTTCCTTGAGAGCTTCTTGGAAGCCTGATGGTGTGTGAAGTTAGTGAGCCAAATGGAGTTGTTCTCCCACAAGAACCACTCGGCTGATCCTTCTTCAATATGCCCTTCACCAACATGCAGTGTTTCCTTGATTGAATTAGCTCTCACACCAATATTTGCGTCTAGAGCCTTTGCATTGAGGGCTATCTGAAAACGGCTGTGGCGCTGAAGTTGCCTGTGAATGTGGAGTTGGTGGCATGTGAAACCCGCATGTGGAGCATTCGTTTGTGTTGGATGCTCTACCAGGTTCATTCCTAGATAATGCACTCAAAGGGCAATAAGAATAGAGTGTGAAAACTGAGTTTCCTTGAGAGCTGCTTGGAAGCCTGATGGTGTGTGAAGTTAGTGAGCCAAATGGAGTTGTTCTCCCACAAGAACCACTCGGCTGATCCTTCTTCAATATGCCCTTCACCAACATGCAGTGTTTCCTTGATTGAATTAGCTCTCACACCAATATTTGCGTCTAGAGCCTTTGCATGGAGGGCTATCTGAAAACGGCTGTGGCGCTGAAGTTGCCTATGAATGTGGAGTTGGTGGCATGTGAAACCCGCATGTGGAGCATTCGTTTGTGTGGGATGCTCTACCAGGTTCATTCCTAGATAATGCACTCAAAGGGCACTAAGCATAGAGTGTGAAAACTGAGTTTCCTTGAGAGCTGTTTGGAAGCCTGATGGTGTGTGATGTTAGTGAGCCAAATGGAGTTGTTCTCCCACAAGAACCACTCGGCTGATCCTTCTTCAATATGCCCTTCACCAACATGCAGTGTTTCCTTGATTGAATTAGCTCTCACACCAATATTTGCATCTAGAGCCTTTGCATTGAGGGCTATCTGAAAACGGCTGTGGCGCTGAAGTTGCCTGTGAATGTGGAGTTGGTGGCATGTGAAACCCGCATGTGGAGCATTCGTTTGTGTGGGATGCTGACCAAGCTTCATTTCAGTCCTAGGCACTCAAAGGGCACTAAGCATAGAGTGTGAAAACTGAGTTTCCTTGAGAGCTGCTTGGAAGCCTGATGGTGTGTGAAGTTAGTGAGCCAAATGGAGTTGTTCTCCCACAAGAACCACTCGGCTGATCCTTCTTCAATATGCCCTTCACCAACATGCAGTGTTTCCTTGATTGAATTAGCTCTCACACCAATATTTGCGTCTAGAGCCTTTGCATTGAGGGCTATCTGAAAACGGCTGTGGCGCTGAAGTTGCCTGTGAATGTGGAGTTGGTGGCATGTGAAACCCGCATGTGGAGCATTCGTTTGTGTGGGATGCTCTACCAGGTTCATTCCTAGATAATTCACTCAAAGGGCCATAAGAATAGAGTGTGAAAACTGAGTTTCCTTGAGAGCTGCTTGGAAGCCTGATGGTGTGTGAAGTTAGTGAGCCAAATGGAGTTGTTCTCCCACAAGAACCACTCGGCTGATCCTTCTTCAATATGCCCTTCACCAACATGCAGTGTTTCCTTGATTGAATTAGCTCTCACACCAATATTTGCGTCTAGAGCCTTTGCATTGAGGGCTATCTGAAAACGGCTGTGGCGCTGAAGTTGCCTGTGAATGTGGAGTTGGTGGCATGTGAAACCCGCATGTGGAGCATTCGTTTGTGTGGGATGCTGACCAAGCTTCATTTCAGTCCTAGGCACACAAAGGGCACTAAGCATAGAGTGTGAAAACTGAGTTTCCTTGAGAGCTGCTTGGAAGCCTGATGGTGTGTGAAGTTAGTGAGCCAAATGGAGTTGTTCTCCCACAAGAACCACTCGGCTGATCCTTCTTCAATATGCCCTTCACCAACATGCAGTGTTTCCTTGATTGAATTAGCTCTCACACCAATATTTGCGTCTAGAGCCTTTGCATTGAGGGCTATCTGAAAACGGCTGTGGCGCTGAAGTTGCCTGTGAATGTGGAGTTGGTGGCATGTGAAACCCGCATGTGGAGCATTCGTTTGTGTGGGATGCTCTCCAAGATTCATTTCAGTCCTAGGCACTCAAAGGGCACTAAGCATAGAGTGTGAAAACTGAGTTTCCTTGAGAGCTGCTTGGAAGCCTGATGCTTTGTGACGTTAGTGAGCCAAATGGAGTTGTTCTCCCACAAGAACCACTCGGCTGATCCTTCTTCAATATGCCCTTCACCAACATGCAGTGTTTCCTTGATTGAATTAGCTCTCACACCAATATTTGCGTCTAGAGCCTTTGCATTGAGGGCTATCTGAAAACGGCTGTGGCGCTGAAGTTGCCTGTGAATGTGGAGTTGGTGGCATGTGAAACCCGCATGTGGAGCATTCGTTTGTGTGGGATGCTCTACCAGGTTCATTCCTAGATAATGCACTCAAAGGGCACTAAGCATAGAGTGTGAAAACTGAGTTTCCTTGAGAGCTGTTTGGAAGCCTGATGGTGTGTGAAGTTAGTGAGCCAAATGGAGTTGTTCTCCCACAAGAACCACTCGGCTGATCCTTCTTCAATATGCCCTTCACCAACATGCAGTGTTTCCTTGATTGAATTAGCTCTCACACCAATATTTGCATCTAGAGCCTTTGCATTGAGGGCTATCTGAAAACGGCTGTGGCGCTGAAGTTGCCTGTGAATGTGGAGTTGGTGGCATGTGAAACCCGCAAGTGGAGCATTCGTTTATGTGGGATGCTGACCAAGCTTCATTTCAGTCCTAGGCACTCAAAGGGCACTAAGCATAGAGTGTGAAAACTGAGTTTCCTTGAGAGCTGCTTGGAAGCCTGATGCTTTGTGACGTTAGTGAGCCAAATGGAGTTGTTCTCCCACAAGAACCACTCGGCTGATCCTTCTTCAATATGCCCTTCACCAACATGCAGTGTTTCCTTGATTGAATTAGCTCTCACACCAATATTTGCGTCTACAGCCTTTGCATTGAGGGCTATCTGAAAACGGCTGTGGCGCTGAAGTTGCCTGTGAATGTGGAGTTGGTGGCATGTGAAACCCGCATGTGGAGCATTCGTTTGTGTGGGATGCTCTACCAGGTTCATTCCTAGATAATGCACTCAAAGGGCAATAAGAATAGAGTGTGAAAACTGAGTTTCCTTGAGAGCTGCTTGGAAGCCTGATGGTGTGTGAAGTTAGTGAGCCAAATGGAGTTGTTCTCCCACAAGAACCACTCGGCTGATCCTTCTTCAATATGCCCTTCACCAACATGCAGTGTTTCCTTGATTGAATTAGCTCTCACACCAATATTTGCGTCTAGAGCCTTTGCATTGAGGGCTATCTGAAAACGGCTGTGGCGCTGAAGTTGCCTGTGAATGTGGAGTTGGTGGAATGTGAAACCCGCATGTGGAGCATTCGTTTGTGTGGGATGCTGACCAAGCTTCATTTCAGTCCTAGGCACACAAAGAGCACTAAGCATAGATTGTGAAAACTGAGTTTCCTTGAGAGCTGCTTGGAAGCCTGATGGTGTGTGAAGTTAGTGAGCCAAATGGAGTTGTTCTCCCACAAGAACCACTCGGCTGATCCTTCTTCAATATGCCCTTCACCAACATGCAGTGTTTCCTTGATTGAATTAGCTCTCACACCAATATTTGCGTCTAGAGCCTTTGCATTGAGGGCTATCTGAAAACGGCTGTGGCGCTGAAGTTGCCTGTGAATGTGGAGTTGGTGGCATGTGAAACCCGCATGTGGAGCATTCGTTTGTGTGGGATGCTCTACCAGGTTCATTCCTAGATAATGCACTCAAAGGGCACTAAGCATAGAGTGTGAAAACTGAGTTTCCTTGAGAGCTGTTTGGAAGCCTGATGGTGTGTGAAGTTAGTGAGCCAAATGGAGTTGTTCTCCCACAAGAACCACTCGGCTGATCCTTCTTCAATATGCCCTTCACCAACATGCAGTGTTTCCTTGATTGAATTAGCTCTCACACCAATATTTGCATCTAGAGCCTTTGCATTGAGGGCTATCTGAAAACGGCTGTGGCGCTGAAGTTGCCTGTGAATGTGGAGTTGGTGGCATGTGAAACCCGCATGTGGAGCATTCGTTTATGTGGGATGCTGACCAAGCTTCATTTCAGTCCTAGGCACTCAAAGGGCACTAAGCATAGAGTGTGAAAACTGAGTTTCCTTGAGAGCTGCTTGGAAGCCTGATGCTTTGTGACGTTAGTGAGCCAAATGGAGTTGTTCTCCCACAAGAACCACTCGGCTGATCCTTCTTCAATATGCCCTTCACCAACATGCAGTGTTTCCTTGATTGAATTAGCTCTCACACCAATATTTGCGTCTAGAGCCTTTGCATTGAGGGCTATCTGAAAACGGCTGTGGCGCTGAAGTTGCCTGTGAATGTGGAGTTGGTGGCATGTGAAACCCGCATGTGGAGCATTCGTTTGTGTGGGATGCTCTACCAGGTTCATTCCTAGATAATGCACTCAAAGGGCACTAAGCATAGAGTGTGAAAACTGAGTTTCCTTGAGAGCTGTTTGGAAGCCTGATGGTGTGTGAAGTTAGTGAGCCAAATGGAGTTGTTCTCCCACAAGAACCACTCGGCTGATCCTTCTTCAATATGCCCTTCACCAACATGCAGTGTTTCCTTGATTGAATTAGCTCTCACACCAATATTTGCGTCTAGAGCCTTTGCATTGAGGGCTATCTGAAAACGGCTGTGGCGCTGAAGTTGCCTGTGAATGTGGAGTTGGTGGCATGTGAAACCCGCATGTGGAGCATTCGTTTGTGTGGGATGCTGACCAAGCTTCATTTCAGTCCTAGGCACTCAAAGGGCACTAAGCATAGAGTGTGAAAACTGAGTTTCCTTGAGGGCTGCTTGGAAGCCTGATGCTTTGTGACGTTAGTGAGCCAAATGGAGTTGTTCTCCCACAAGAACCACTCGGCTGATCCTTCTTCAATATGCCCTTCACCAACATGCAGTGTTTCCTTGATTGAATTAGCTCTCACACCAATATTTGCGTCTACAGCCTTTGCATTGAGGGCTATCTGAAAACGGCTGTGGCGCTGAAGTTGCCTGTGAATGTGGAGTTGGTGGCATGTGAAACCCGCATGTGGAGCATTCGTTTGTGTGGGATGCTCTACCAGGTTCATTCCTAGATAATGCACTCAAAGGGCAATAAGAATAGAGTGTGAAAACTGAGTTTCCTTGAGAGCTGCTTGGAAGCCTGATGGTGTGTGAAGTTAGTGAGCCAAATGGAGTTGTTCTCCCACAAGAACCACTCGGCTGATCCTTCTTCAATATGCCCTTCACCAACATGCAGTGTTTCCTTGATTGAATTAGCTCTCACACCAATATTTGCGTCTAGAGCCTTTGCATTGAGGGCTATCTGAAAACGGCTGTGGCGCTGAAGTTGCCTGTGAATGTGGAGTTGGTGGCATGTGAAACCCGCATGTGGAGCATTCGTTTGTGTGGGATGCTGACCAAGCTTCATTTCAGTCCTAGGCACACAAAGGGCACTAAGCATAGATTGTGAAAACTGAGTTTCCTTGAGAGCTGCTTGGAAGCCTGATGGTGTGTGACGTTAGTGAGCCAAATGGAGTTGTTCTCCCACAAGAACCACTCGGCTGATCCTTCTTCAATATGCCCTTCACCAACATGCAGTGTTTCCTTGATTGAATTAGCTCTCACACCAATATTTGCGTCTAGAGCCTTTGCATTGAGGGCTATCTGAAAACGGCTGTGGCGCTGAAGTTGCCTGTGAATGTGGAGTTGGTGGCATGTGAAACCCGCATGTGGAGCATTCGTTTGTGTGGGATGCTCTACCAGGTTCATTCCTAGATAATGCACTCAAAGGGCACTAAGCATAGAGTGTGAAAACTGAGTTTCCTTGAGAGCTGTTTGGAAGCCTGATGGTGTGTGAAGTTAGTGAGCCAAATGGAGTTGTTCTCCCACAAGAACCACTCGGCTGATCCTTCTTCAATATGCCCTTCACCAACATGCAGTGTTTCCTTGATTGAATTAGCTCTCACACCAATATTTGCGTCTAGAGCCTTTGCATTGAGGGCTATCTGAAAACGGCTGTGGCGCTGAAGTTGCCTGTGAATGTGGAGTTGGTGGCATGTGAAACCCGCATGTGGAGCATTCGTTTGTGTGGGATGCTGACCAAGCTTCATTTCAGTCCTAGGCACTCAAAGGGCACTAAGCATAGAGTGTGAAAACTGAGTTTCCTTGAGGGCTGCTTGGAAGCCTGATGCTTTGTGACGTTAGTGAGCCAAATGGAGTTGTTCTCCCACAAGAACCACTCGGCTGATCCTTCTTCAATATGCCCTTCACCAACATGCAGTGTTTCCTTGATTGAATTAGCTCTCACACCAATATTTGCGTCTACAGCCTTTGCATTGAGGGCTATCTGAAAACGGCTGTGGCGCTGAAGTTGCCTGTGAATGTGGAGTTGGTGGCATGTGAAACCCGCATGTGGAGCATTCGTTTGTGTGGGATGCTCTACCAGGTTCATTCCTAGATAATGCACTCAAAGGGCAATAAGAATAGAGTGTGAAAACTGAGTTTCCTTGAGAGCTGCTTGGAAGCCTGATGGTGTGTGAAGTTAGTGAGCCAAATGGAGTTGTTCTCCCACAAGAACCACTCGGCTGATCCTTCTTCAATATGCCCTTCACCAACATGCAGTGTTTCCTTGATTGAATTAGCTCTCACACCAATATTTGCGTCTAGAGCCTTTGCATTGAGGGCTATCTGAAAACGGCTGTGGCGCTGAAGTTGCCTGTGAATGTGGAGTTGGTGGCATGTGAAACCCGCATGTGGAGCATTCGTTTGTGTGGGATGCTGACCAAGCTTCATTTCAGTCCTAGGCACACAAAGGGCACTAAGCATAGATTGTGAAAACTGAGTTTCCTTGAGAGCTGCTTGGAAGCCTGATGGTGTGTGACGTTAGTGAGCCAAATGGAGTTGTTCTCCCACAAGAACCACTCGGCTGATCCTTCTTCAATATGCCCTTCACCAACATGCAGTGTTTCCTTGATTGAATTAGCTCTCACACCAATATTTGCGTCTAGAGCCTTTGCATTGAGGGCTATCTGAAAACGGCTGTGGCGCTGAAGTTGCCTGTGAATGTGGAGTTGGTGGCATGTGAAACCCGCATGTGGAGCATTCGTTTGTGTGGGATGCTCTACCAGGTTCATTCCTAGATAATGCACTCAAAGGGCACTAAGCATAGAGTGTGAAAACTGAGTTTCCTTGAGAGCTGTTTGGAAGCCTGATGGTGTGTGAAGTTAGTGAGCCAAATGGAGTTGTTCTCCCACAAGAACCACTCGGCTGATCCTTCTTCAATATGCCCTTCACCAACATGCAGTGTTTCCTTGATTGAATTAGCTCTCACACCAATATTTGCATCTAGAGCCTTTGCATTGAGGGCTATCTGAAAACGGCTGTGGCGCTGAAGTTGCCTGTGAATGTGGAGTTGGTGGCATGTGAAACCCGCATGTGGAGCATTCGTTTATGTGGGATGCTGACCAAGCTTCATTTCTGTCCTAGGCACACAAAGGGCACTAAGCATAGAGTGTGAAAACTGAGTTTCCTTGAGAGCTGCTTGGAAGCCTGATGCTTTGTGAAGTTAGTGAGCCAAATGGAGTTGTTCTCCCACAAGAACCACTCGGCTGATCCTTCTTCAATATGCCCTTCACCAACATGCAGTGTTTCCTTGATTGAATTAGCTCTCACACCAATATTTGCGTCTAGAGCCTTTGCATTGAGGGCTATCTGAAAACGGCTGTGGCGCTGAAGTTGCCTGTGAATGTGGAGTTGGTGGCATGTGAAACCCGCATGTGGAGCATTCGTTTGTGTGGGATGCTCTACCAGGTTCATTCCTAGATAATGCACTCAAAGGGCAATAAGAATAGAGTGTGAAAACTGAGTTTCCTTGAGAGCTGCTTGGAAGCCTGATGGTGTGTGAAGTTAGTGAGCCAAATGGAGTTGTTCTCCCACAAGAACCACTCGGCTGATCCTTCTTCAATATGCCCTTCACCAACATGCAGTGTTTCCTTGATTGAATTAGCTCTCACACCAATATTTGCGTCTAGAGCCTTTGCATTGAGGGCTATCTGAAAATGGCTGTGGCGCTGAAGTTGCCTGTGAATGTGGAGTTGGTGGCATGTGAAACCCGCATGTGGAGCATTCGTTTGTGTGGGATGCTCTCCAAGATTCATTTCAGTCCTAGGCACTCAAAGGGCACTAAGCATAGAGTGTGAAAACTGAGTTTCCTTGAGAGCTGCTTGGAAGCCTGATGCTTTGTGACGTTAGTGAGCCAGATGGAGTTGTTCTCCCACAAGAACCACTCGGCTGATCCTTCTTCAATATGCCCTTTACCAACATGCAGTGTTTCCTTGATTGAATTAGCTCTCACACCAATATTTGCGTCTAGAGCCTTTGCATTGAGGGCTATCTGAAAACGGCTGTGGCGCTGAAGTTGCCTGTGAATGTGGAGTTGGTGGCATGTGAAACCCGCATGTGGAGCATTCGTTTGTGTGGGATGCTGACCAAGCTTCATTTCAGTCCTAGGCACACAAAGGGCACTAAGCATAGAGTGTGAAAACTGAGTTTCCTTGAGAGCTGCTTGAAAGCCTGATGGTGTGTGAAGTTAGTGAGCCAAATGGAGTTGTTCTCCCACAAGAACCACTCGGCTGATCCTTCTTCAATATGCCCTTCACCAACATGCAGTGTTTCCTTGATTGAATTAGCTCTCACACCAATATTTGCGTCTACAGCCTTTGCATTGAGGGCTATCTGAAAACGGCTGTGGCGCTGAAGTTGCCTGTGAATGTGGAGTTGGTGGCATGTGAAACCCGCATGTGGAGCATTCGTTTGTGTGGGATGCTCTACCAGGTTCATTCCTAGATAATTCACTCAAAGGGCACTAAGCATAGAGTGTGAAAACTGAGTTTCCTTGAGAGCTTCTTGGAAGCCTGATGGTGTGTGAAGTTAGTGAGCCAAATGGAGTTGTTCTCCCACAAGAACCACTCGGCTGATCCTTCTTCAATATGCCCTTCACCAACATGCAGTGTTTCCTTGATTGAATTAGCTCTCACACCAATATTTGCGTCTAGAGCCTTTGCATTGAGGGCTATCTGAAAACGGCTGTGGCGCTGAAGTTGCCTGTGAATGTGGAGTTGGTGGCATGTGAAACCCGCATGTGGAGCATTCGTTTGTGTGGGATGCTCTACCAGGTTCATTCCTAGATAATGCACTCAAAGGGCACTAAGCATAGAGTGTGAAAACTGAGTTTCCTTGAGAGCTGTTTGGAAGCCTGATGGTGTGTGAAGTTAGTGAGCCAAATGGAGTTGTTCTCCCACAAGAACCACTCGGCTGATCCTTCTTCAATATGCCCTTCACCAACATGCAGTGTTTCCTTGATTGAATTAGCTCTCACACCAATATTTGCATCTAGAGCCTTTGCATTGAGGGCTATCTGAAAACGGCTGTGGCGCTGAAGTTGCCTGTGAATGTGGAGTTGGTGGCATGTGAAACCCGCATGTGGAGCATTCGTTTGTGTGGGATGCTGACGAAGCTTCATTTCAGTCCTAGGCACTCAAAGGGCACTAAGCATAGAGTGTGAAAACTGAGTTTCCTTGAGAGCTGCTTGGAAGCCTGATGCTTTGTGACGTTATTGAGCCAAATGGAGTTGTTCTCCCACAAGAACCACTCGGCTGATCCTTCTTCAATATGCCCTTCACCAACATGCAGTGTTTCCTTGATTGAATTAGCTCTCACACCAATATTTGCGTCTAGAGCCTTTGCATTGAGGGCTATCTGAAAACGGCTGTGGCGCTGAAGTTGCCTGCGAATGTGGAGTTGGTGGCATGTGAAACCCGCATGTGGAGCATTCGTTTGTGTGGGATGCTGACCAAGCTTCATTTCAGTCCTAGGCACACAAAGGGCACTAAGCATAGAGTGTGAAAACTGAGTTTCCTTGAGAGCTGCTTGGAAGCCTGATGGTGTGTGAAGTTAGTGAGCCAAATGGAGTTGTTCTCCCACAAGAACCACTCGGCTGATCCTTCTTCAATATGCCCTTCACCAACATGCAGTGTTTCCTTGATTGAATTAGCTCTCACACCAATATTTGCGTCTAGAGCCTTTGCATTGAGGGCTATCTGAAAACGGCTGTGGCGCTGAAGTTGCCTGTGAATGTGGAGTTGGTGGCATGTGAAACCCGCATGTGGAGCATTCGTTTGTGTGGGATGCTGACCAAGCTTCATTTCAGTCCTAGGCACTCAAAGGGCACTAAGCATAGAGTGTGAAAACTGAGTTTCCTTGAGAGCTGCTTGGAAGCCTGATGCTTTGTGACGTTAGTGAGCCAAATGGAGTTGTTCTCCCACAAGAACCACTCGGCTGATCCTTCTTCAATATGCCCTTCACCAACATGCAGTGTTTCCTTCATTGAATTAGCTCTCACACCAATATTTGCGTCTAGAGCCTTTGCATTGAGGGCTATCTGAAAACGGCTGTGGCGCTGAAGTTGCCTGTGAATGTGGAGTTGGTGGCATGTGAAACCCGCATGTGGAGCATTCGTTTGTGTGGGATGCTCTACCAGGTTCATTCCTAGATAATGCACTCAAAGGGCACTAAGCATAGAGTGTGAAACCTGAGTTTCCTTGAGAGCTGTTTGGAAGCCTGATGGTGTGTGAAGTTAGTGAGCCAAATGGAGTTGTTCTCCCACAAGAACCACTCGGCTGATCCTTCTTCAATATGCCCTTCACCAACATGCAGTGTTTCCTTGATTGAATTAGCTCTCACACCAATATTTGCGTCTAGAGCCTTTGCATTGAGGGCTATCTGAAAACGGCTGTGGCGCTGAAGTTGCCTGTGAATGTGGAGTTGTTGGCATGTGAAACCCGCATGTGGAGCATTCGTTTGTGTGGGATGCTGACCAAGCTTCATTTCAGTCCTAGGCACTCAAAGGGCACTAAGCATAGAGTGTGAAAACTGAGTTTCCTTGAGAGCTGCTTGGAAGCCTGATGCTTTGTGACGTTAGTGAGCCAAATGGAGTTGTTCTCCCACAAGAACCACTCGGCTGATCCTTCTTCAATATGCCCTTCACCAACATGCAGTGTTTCCTTGATTGAATTAGCTCTCACACCAATATTTGCGTCTAGAGCCTTTGCATTGAGGGCTATCTGAAAACGGGTGTGGCGCTGAAGTTGCCTGTGAATGTGGAGTTGGTGGCATGTGAAACCCGCATGTGGAGCATTCGTTTGTGTGCGATGCTCTACCAGGTTCATTCCTAGATAATTCACTCAAAGGACAATAAGAATAGAGTGTGAAAACTGAGTTTCCTTGAGAGCTGCTTGGAAGCCTGATGGTGTATGAAGTTAGTGAGCCAAATGGAGTTGTTCTCCCACAAGAACCACTCGGCTGATCCTTCTTCAATATGCCCTTCACCAACATGCAGTGTTTCCTTGATTGAATTAGCTCTCACACCAATATTTGCGTCTAGAGCCTTTGCATTGAGGGCTATCTGAAAACGGCTGTGGCGCTGAAGTTGCCTGTGAATGTGGAGTTGGTGGCATGTGAAACCCGCATGTGGAGCATTCGTTTGTGTGGGATGCTCTACCAGGTTCATTCCTAGATAATGCACTCAAAGGGCACTAAGCATAGAGTGTGAAAACTGAGTTTCCTTGAGAGCTGTTTGGAAGCCTGATGGTGTGTGAAGTTAGTGAGCCAAATGGAGTTGTTCTCCCACAAGAACCACTCGGCTGATCCTTCTTCAATATGCCCTTCACCAACATGCAGTGTTTCCTTGATTGAATTAGCTCTCACACCAATATTTGCGTCTAGAGCCTTTGCATTGAGGGCTATCTGAAAACGGCTGTGGCGCTGAAGTTGCCTGCGAATGTGGAGTTGGTGGCATGTGAAACCCGCATGTGGAGCATTCGTTTGTGTGGGATGCTGACCAAGCTTCATTTCAGTCCTAGGCACACAAAGGGCACTAAGCATAGAGTGTGAAAACTGAGTTTCCTTGAGAGCTGCTTGGAAGCCTGATGGTGTGTGAAGTTAGTGAGCCAAATGGAGTTGTTCTCCCACAAGAACCACTCGGCTGATCCTTCTTCAATATGCCCTTCACCAACATGCAGTGTTTCCTTGATTGAATTAGCTCTCACACCAATATTTGCGTCTAGAGCCTTTGCATTGAGGGCTATCTGAAAACGGCTGTGGCGCTGAAGTTGCCTGTGAATGTGGAGTTGGTGGCATGTGAAACCCGCATGTGGAGCATTCGTTTGTGTGCGATGCTCTACCATGTTCATTTCAGTGCTAGCCATACAAAGGGCACTAAGCATAGAGTGTGAAAACTCAGTTTCCTTGAGAGCTGCTTGGAAGCCTGATGGTGTGTGAAGTTAGTGAGCCAAATGGAGTTGTTCTCCCACAAGAACCACTCGGCTGATCCTTCTTCAATATGCCCTTCACCAACATGCAGTGTTTCCTTGATTGAATTAGCTCTCACACCAATATTTGCGTCTAGAGCCTTTGCATTGAGGGCTATCTGAAAACGGCTGTGGCGCTGAAGTTGCCTGTGAATGTGGAGTTGGTGGCATGTGAAACCCGCATGTGGAGCATTCGTTTGTGTGGGATGCTCTCCAAGATTCATTTCAGTCCTAGGCACTCAAAGGGCACTAAGCATAGAGTGTGAAAACTGAGTTTCCTTGAGAGCTGCTTGGAAGCCTGATGCTTTGTGACGTTAGTGAGCCAAATGGAGTTGTTCTCCCACAAGAACCACTCGGCTGATCCTTCTTCAATATGCCCTTCACCAACATGCAGTGTTTCCTTGATTGAATTAGCTCTCACACCAATATTTGCGTCTAGAGCCTTTGCATTGAGGGCTATCTGAAAACGGCTGTGGCGCTGAAGTTGCCTGTGAATGTGGAGTTGGTGGCATGTGAAACCCGCATGTGGAGCATTCGTTTGTGTGGGATGCTCTACCAGGTTCATTCCTAGATAATGCACTCAAAGGGCACTAAGCATAGAGTGTGAAAACTGAGTTTCCTTGAGAGCTGTTTGGAAGCCTGATGGTGTGTGAAGTTAGTGAGCCAAATGGAGTTGTTCTCCCACAAGAACCACTCGGCTGATCCTTCTTCAATATGCCCTTCACCAACATGCAGTGTTTCCTTGATTGAATTAGCTCTCACACCAATATTTGCGTCTAGAGCCTTTGCATTGAGGGCTATCTGAAAACGGCTGTGGCGCTGAAGTTGCCTGTGAATGTGGAGTTGGTGGCATGTGAAACCCGCATGTGGAGCATTCGTTTGTGTGGGATGCTGACCAAGCTTCATTTCAGTCCTAGGCACTCAAAGGGCACTAAGCATAGAGTGTGAAAACTGAGTTTCCTTGAGAGCTGCTTGGAAGCCTGATGCTTTGTGACGTTAGTGAGCCAAATGGAGTTGTTCTCCCACAAGAACCACTCGGCTGATCCTTCTTCAATATGCCCTTCACCAACATGCAGTGTTTCCTTGATTGAATTAGCTCTCACACCAATATTTGCGTCTAGAGCCTTTGCATTGAGGGCTATCTGAAAACGGGTGTGGCGCTGAAGTTGCCTGTGAATGTGGAGTTGGTGGCATGTGAAACCCGCATGTGGAGCATTCGTTTGTGTGCGATGCTCTACCAGGTTCATTCCTAGATAATTCACTCAAAGGACAATAAGAATAGAGTGTGAAAACTGAGTTTCCTTGAGAGCTGCTTGGAAGCCTGATGGTGTATGAAGTTAGTGAGCCAAATGGAGTTGTTCTCCCACAAGAACCACTCGGCTGATCCTTCTTCAATATGCCCTTCACCAACATGCAGTGTTTCCTTGATTGAATTAGCTCTCACACCAATATTTGCGTCTAGAGCCTTTGCATTGAGGGCTATCTGAAAACGGCTGTGGCGCTGAAGTTGCCTGTGAATGTGGAGTTGGTGGCATGTGAAACCCGCATGTGGAGCATTCGTTTGTGTGGGATGCTCTACCAGGTTCATTCCTAGATAATGCACTCAAAGGGCACTAAGCATAGAGTGTGAAAACTGAGTTTCCTTGAGAGCTGTTTGGAAGCCTGATGGTGTGTGAAGTTAGTGAGCCAAATGGAGTTGTTCTCCCACAAGAACCACTCGGCTGATCCTTCTTCAATATGCCCTTCACCAACATGCAGTGTTTCCTTGATTGAATTAGCTCTCACACCAATATTTGCGTCTAGAGCCTTTGCATTGAGGGCTATCTGAAAACGGCTGTGGCGCTGAAGTTGCCTGCGAATGTGGAGTTGGTGGCATGTGAAACCCGCATGTGGAGCATTCGTTTGTGTGGGATGCTGACCAAGCTTCATTTCAGTCCTAGGCACACAAAGGGCACTAAGCATAGAGTGTGAAAACTGAGTTTCCTTGAGAGCTGCTTGGAAGCCTGATGGTGTGTGAAGTTAGTGAGCCAAATGGAGTTGTTCTCCCACAAGAACCACTCGGCTGATCCTTCTTCAATATGCCCTTCACCAACATGCAGTGTTTCCTTGATTGAATTAGCTCTCACACCAATATTTGCGTCTAGAGCCTTTGCATTGAGGGCTATCTGAAAACGGCTGTGGCGCTGAAGTTGCCTGCGAATGTGGAGTTGGTGGCATGTGAAACCCGCATGTGGAGCATTCGTTTGTGTGGGATGCTGACCAAGCTTCATTTCAGTCCTAGGCACACAAAGGGCACTAAGCATAGAGTGTGAAAACTGAGTTTCCTTGAGAGCTGCTTGGAAGCCTGATGGTGTGTGAAGTTAGTGAGCCAAATGGAGTTGTTCTCCCACAAGAACCACTTGGCTGATCCTTCTTCAATATGCCCTTCACCAACATGCAGTGTTTCCTTGATTGAATTAGCTCTCACACCAATATTTGCGTCTAGAGCCTTTGCATTGAGGGCTATCTGAAAACCCCTGTGGCGCTGAAGTTGCCTGTGAATGTGGAGTTGGTGGCATGTGAAACCCGCATGTGGAGCATTCGTTTGTGTGGGATGCTCTACCAGGTTCATTCCTTGATAATGCACTCAAAGGGCACTAAGCATAGAGTGTGAAAACTGAGTTTCCTTGAGAGCTGTTTGGAAGCCTGATGGTGTGTGAAGTTAGTGAGCCAAATGGAGTTGTTCTCCCACAAGAACCACTCGGCTGATCCTTCTTCAATATGCCCTTCACCAACATGCAGTGTTTCCTTGATTGAATTAGCTCTCACACCAATATTTGCGTCTAGAGCCTTTGCATTGAGGGCTATCTGAAAACGGCTGTGGCGCTGAAGTTGCCTGTGAATGTGGAGTTGGTGGCATGTGAAACCCGCATGTGGAGCATTCGTTTGTGTGGGATGCTGACCAAGCTTCATTTCAGTCCTAGGCACACAAAGAGCACTAAGCATAGATTGTGAAAACTGAGTTTCCTTGAGAGCTGCTTGGAAGCCTGATGCTTTGTGACGTTAGTGAGCCAAATGGAGTTGTTCTCCCACAAGAACCACTCGGCTGATCCTTCTTCAATATGCCCTTCACCAACATGCAGTGTTTCCTTGATTGAATTAGCTCTCACACCAATATTTGCGTCTAGAGCCTTTGCATTGAGGGCTATCTGAAAACGGCTGTGGCGCTGAAGTTGCCTGTGAATGTGGAGTTGGTGGCATGTGAAACCCGCATGTGGAGCATTCGTTTGTGTGGGATGCTCTACCAGGTTCATTCCTAGATAATGCACTCAAAGGGCACTAAGCATAGAGTGTGAAAACTGAGTTTCCTTGAGAGCTGCTTGAAAGCCTGATGGTGTGTGAAGTTAGTGAGCCAAATGGAGTTGTTCTCCCACAAGAACCACTCGGCTGATCCTTCTTCAATATGCCCTTCACCAACATGCAGTGTTTCCTTGATTGAATTAGCTCTCACACCAATATTTGCGTCTACAGCCTTTGCATTGAGGGCTATCTGAAAACGGCTGTGGCGCTGAAGTTGCCTGTGAATGTGGAGTTGGTGGCATGTGAAACCCGCATGTGGAGCATTCGTTTGTGTGGGATGCTCTACCAGGTTCATTCCTAGATAATTCACTCAAAGGGCACTAAGCATAGAGTGTGAAAACTGAGTTTCCTTGAGAGCTTCTTGGAAGCCTGATGGTGTGTGAAGTTAGTGAGCCAAATGGAGTTGTTCTCCCACAAGAACCACTCGGCTGATCCTTCTTCAATATGCCCTTCACCAACATGCAGTGTTTCCTTGATTGAATTAGCTCTCACACCAATATTTGCGTCTAGAGCCTTTGCATTGAGGGCTATCTGAAAACGGCTGTGGCGCTGAAGTTGCCTGTGAATGTGGAGTTGGTGGCATGTGAAACCCGCATGTGGAGCATTCGTTTGTGTGGGATGCTCTACCAGGTTCATTCCTAGATAATGCACTCAAAGGGCACTAAGCATAGAGTGTGAAAACTGAGTTTCCTTGAGAGCTGTTTGGAAGCCTGATGGTGTGTGAAGTTAGTGAGCCAAATGGAGTTGTTCTCCCACAAGAACCACTCGGCTGATCCTTCTTCAATATGCCCTTCACCAACATGCAGTGTTTCCTTGATTGAATTAGCTCTCACACCAATATTTGCATCTAGAGCCTTTGCATTGAGGGCTATCTGAAAACGGCTGTGGCGCTGAAGTTGCCTGTGAATGTGGAGTTGGTGGCATGTGAAACCCGCATGTGGAGCATTCGTTTGTGTGGGATGCTGACCAAGCTTCATTTCAGTCCTAGGCACTCAAAGGGCACTAAGCATAGAGTGTGAAAACTGAGTTTCCTTGAGAGCTGCTTGGAAGCCTGATGCTTTGTGACGTTAGTGAGCCAAATGGAGTTGTTCTCCCACAAGAACCACTCGGCTGATCCTTCTTCAATATGCCCTTCACCAACATGCAGTGTTTCCTTGATTGAATTAGCTCTCACACCAATATTTGCGTCTAGAGCCTTTGCATTGAGGGCTATCTGAAAACGGCTGTGGCGCTGAAGTTGCCTGTGAATGTGGAGTTGGTGGCATGTGAAACCCGCATGTGGAGCATTCGTTTGTGTGCGATGCTCTACCAGGTTCATTCCTAGATAATTCACTCAAAGGACAATAAGAATAGAGTGTGAAAACTGAGTTTCCTTGAGAGCTGTTTGGAAGCCTGATGGTGTGTGAAGTTAGTGAGCCAAATGGAGTTGTTCTCCCACAAGAACCACTCGGCTGATCCTTCTTCAATATGCCCTTCACCAACATGCAGTGTTTCCTTGATTGAATTAGCTCTCACACCAATATTTGCGTCTAGAGCCTTTGCATTGAGGGCTATCTGAAAACGGCTGTGGCGCTGAAGTTGCCTGTGAATGTGGAGTTGGTGGCATGTGAAACCCGCATGTGGAGCATTCGTTTGTGTGGGATGCTGACCAAGCTTCATTTCAGTCCTAGGCACTCAAAGGGCACTAAGCATAGAGTGTGAAAACTGAGTTTCCTTGAGAGCTGCTTGGAAGCCTGATGCTTTGTGACGTTAGTGAGCCAAATGGAGTTGTTCTCCCACAAGAACCACTCGGCTGATCCTTCTTCAATATGCCCTTCACCAACATGCAGTGTTTCCTTGATTGAATTAGCTCTCACACCAATATTTGCGTCTAGAGCCTTTGCATTGAGGGCTATCTGAAAACCCCTGTGGCGCTGAAGTTGCCTGTGAATGTGGAGTTGGTGGCATGTGAAACCCGCATGTGGAGCATTCGTTTGTGTGGGATGCTCTACCAGGTTCATTCCTTGATAATGCACTCAAAGGGCACTAAGCATAGAGTGTGAAAACTGAGTTTCCTTGAGAGCTGTTTGGAAGCCTGATGGTGTGTGAAGTTAGTGAGCCAAATGGAGTTGTTCTCCCACAAGAACCACTCGGCTGATCCTTCTTCAATATGCCCTTCACCAACATGCAGTGTTTCCTTGATTGAATTAGCTCTCACACCAATATTTGCGTCTAGAGCCTTTGCATTGAGGGCTATCTGAAAACGGCTGTGGCGCTGAAGTTGCCTGTGAATGTGGAGTTGGTGGCATGTGAAACCCGCATGTGGAGCATTCATTTGTGTGGGATGCTGACCAAGCTTCATTTCAGTCCTAGGCACACAAAGAGCACTAAGCATAGATTGTGAAAACTGAGTTTCCTTGAGAGCTGCTTGGAAGCCTGATGCTTTGTGACGTTAGTGAGCCAAATGGAGTTGTTCTCCCACAAGAACCACTCGGCTGATCCTTCTTCAATATGCCCTTCACCAACATGCAGTGTTTCCTTGATTGAATTAGCTCTCACACCAATATTTGCGTCTAGAGCCTTTGCATTGAGGGCTATCTGAAAACGGCTGTGGCGCTGAAGTTGCCTGTGAATGTGGAGTTGGTGGCATGTGAAACCCGCATGTGGAGCATTCGTTTGTGTGGGATGCTCTACCAGGTTCATTCCTAGATAATGCACTCAAAGGGCACTAAGCATAGAGTGTGAAAACTGAGTTTCCTTGAGAGCTGCTTGAAAGCCTGATGGTGTGTGAAGTTAGTGAGCCAAATGGAGTTGTTCTCCCACAAGAACCACTCGGCTGATCCTTCTTCAATATGCCCTTCACCAACATGCAGTGTTTCCTTGATTGAATTAGCTCTCACACCAATATTTGCGTCTACAGCCTTTGCATTGAGGGCTATCTGAAAACGGCTGTGGCGCTGAAGTTGCCTGTGAATGTGGAGTTGGTGGCATGTGAAACCCGCATGTGGAGCATTCGTTTGTGTGGGATGCTCTACCAGGTTCATTCCTAGATAATTCACTCAAAGGGCACTAAGCATAGAGTGTGAAAACTGAGTTTCCTTGAGAGCTTCTTGGAAGCCTGATGGTGTGTGAAGTTAGTGAGCCAAATGGAGTTGTTCTCCCACAAGAACCACTCGGCTGATCCTTCTTCAATATGCCCTTCACCAACATGCAGTGTTTCCTTGATTGAATTAGCTCTCACACCAATATTTGCGTCTAGAGCCTTTGCATTGAGGGCTATCTGAAAACGGCTGTGGCGCTGAAGTTGCCTGTGAATGTGGAGTTGGTGGCATGTGAAACCCGCATGTGGAGCATTCGTTTGTGTGGGATGCTCTACCAGGTTCATTCCTAGATAATGCACTCAATGGGCACTAAGCATAGAGTGTGAAAACTGAGTTTCCTTGAGAGCTGTTTGGAAGCCTGATGGTGTGTGAAGTTAGTGAGCCAAATGGAGTTGTTCTCCCACAAGAACCACTCGGCTGATCCTTCTTCAATATGCCCTTCACCAACATGCAGTGTTTCCTTGATTGAATTAGCTCTCACACCAATATTTGCATCTAGAGCCTTTGCATTGAGGGCTATCTGAAAACGGCTGTGGCGCTGAAGTTGCCTGTGAATGTGGAGTTGGTGGCATGTGAAACCCGCATGTGGAGCATTCGTTTGTGTGGGATGCTGACCAAGCTTCATTTCAGTCCTAGGCACTCAAAGGGCACTAAGCATAGAGTGTGAAAACTGAGTTTCCTTGAGAGCTGCTTGGAAGCCTGATGCTTTGTGACGTTAGTGAGCCAAATGGAGTTGTTCTCCCACAAGAACCACTCGGCTGATCCTTCTTCAATATGCCCTTCACCAACATGCAGTGTTTCCTTGATTGAATTAGCTCTCACACCAATATTTGCGTCTAGAGCCTTTGCATTGAGGGCTATCTGAAAACGGCTGTGGCGCTGAAGTTGCCTGTGAATGTGGAGTTGGTGGCATGTGAAACCCGCATGTGGAGCATTCGTTTGTGTGCGATGCTCTACCAGGTTCATTCCTAGATAATTCACTCAAAGGACAATAAGAATAGAGTGTGAAAACTGAGTTTCCTTGAGAGCTGCTTGGAAGCCTGATGGTGTGTGAAGTTAGTGAGCCAAATGGAGTTGTTCTCCCACAAGAACCACTCGGCTGATCCTTCTTCAATATGCCCTTCACCAACATGCAGTGTTTCCTTGATTGAATTAGCTCTCACACCAATATTTGCGTCTAGAGCCTTTGCATTGAGGGCTATCTGAAAACGGCTGTGGCGCTGAAGTTGCCTGTGAATGTGGAGTTGGTGGCATGTGAAACCCGCATGTGGAGCATTCGTTTATGTGGGATGCTGACCAAGCTTCATTTCAGTCCTGGGCACTCAAAGGGCACTAAGCATAGAGTGTGAAAACTGAGTTTCCTTGAGAGCTGCTTGGAAGCCTGATGCTTTGTGACGTTAGTGAGCCAAATGGAGTTGTTCTCCCACAAGAACCACTCGGCTGATCCTTCTTCAATATGCCCTTCACCAACATGCAGTGTTTCCTTGATTGAATTAGCTCTCACACCAATATTTGCGTCTAGAGCCTTTGCATTGAGGGCTATCTGAAAACGGCTGTGGCGCTGAAGTTGCCTGTGAATGTGGAGTTGGTGGCATGTGAAACCCGCATGTGGAGCATTCGTTTGTGTGGGATGCTCTACCAGGTTCATTCCTAGATAATGCACTCAAAGGGCAATAAGAATAGAGTGTGAAAACTGAGTTTCCTTGAGAGCTGCTTGGAAGCCTGATGGTGTGTGAAGTTAGTGAGCCAAATGGAGTTGTTCTCCCACAAGAACCACTCGGCTGATCCTTCTTCAATATGCCCTTCACCAACATGCAGTGTTTCCTTGATTGAATTAGCTCTCACACCAATATTTGCGTCTAGAGCCTTTGCATTGAGGGCTATCTGAAAACGGCTGTGGCGCTGAAGTTGCCTGCGAATGTGGAGTTGGTGGCATGTGAAACCCGCATGTGGAGCATTCGTTTGTGTGGGATGCTGACCAAGCTTCATTTCAGTCCTAGGCACACAAAGGGCACTAAGCATAGAGTGTGAAAACTGAGTTTCCTTGAGAGCTGCTTGGAAGCCTGATGGTGTGTGAAGTTAGTGAGCCAAATGGAGTTGTTCTCCCACAAGAACCACTCGGCTGATCCTTCTTCAATATGCCCTTCACCAACATGCAGTGTTTCCTTGATTGAATTAGCTCTCACACCAATATTTGCGTCTAGAGCCTTTGCATTGAGGGCTATCTGAAAACGGCTGTGGCGCTGAAGTTGCCTGTGAATGTGGAGTTGGTGGCATGTGAAACCCGCATGTGGAGCATTCGTTTGTGTGGGATGCTCTCCAAGATTCATTTCAGTCCTAGGCACTCAAGGGCACTAAGCATAGAGTGTGAAAACTGAGTTTCCTTGAGAGCTGCTTGGAAGCCTGATGCTTTGTGACGTTAGTGAGCCAAATGGAGTTGTTCTCCCACAAGAACCACTCGGCTGATCCTTCTTCAATATGCCCTTCACCAACATGCAGTGTTTCCTTGATTGAATTAGCTCTCACACCAATATTTGCGTCTAGAGCCTTTGCATTGAGGGCTATCTGAAAACGGCTGTGGCGCTGAAGTTGCCTGTGAATGTGGAGTTGGTGGCATGTGAAACCCGCATGTGGAGCATTCGTTTGTGTGGGATGCTGACCAAGCTTCATTTCAGTCCTAGGCACTCAAAGGGCACTAAGCATAGAGTGTGAAAACTGAGTTTCCTTGAGAGCTGCTTGGAAGCCTGATGCTTTGTGACGTTAGTGAGCCAAATGGAGTTGTTCTCCCACAAGAACCACTCGGCTGATCCTTCTTCAATATGCCCTTCACCAACATGCAGTGTTTCCTTGATTGAATTAGCTCTCACACCAATATTTGCGTCTAGAGCCTTTGCATTGAGGGCTATCTGAAAACGGCTGTGGCGCTGAAGTTGCCTGTGAATGTGGAGTTGGTGGCATGTGAAACCCGCATGTGGAGCATTCGTTTGTGTGGGATGCTCTACCAGGTTCATTCCTAGATAATGCACTCAAAGGGCAATAAGAATAGAGTGTGAAAACTGAGTTTCCTTGAGAGCTGCTTGGAAGCCTGATGGTGTGTGAAGTTAGTGAGCCAAATGGAGTTGTTCTCCCACAAGAACCACTCGGCTGATCCTTCTTCAATATGCCCTTCACCAACATGCAGTGTTTCCTTGATTGAATTAGCTCTCACACCAATATTTGCGTCTAGAGCCTTTGCATTGAGGGCTATCTGAAAACGGCTGTGGCGCTGAAGTTGCCTGCGAATGTGGAGTTGGTGGCATGTGAAACCCGCATGTGGAGCATTCGTTTGTGTGGGATGCTGACCAAGCTTCATTTCAGTCCTAGGCACACAAAGGGCACTAAGCATAGAGTGTGAAAACTGAGTTTCCTTGAGAGCTGCTTGGAAGCCTGATGGTGTGTGAAGTTAGTGAGCCAAATGGAGTTGTTCTCCCACAAGAACCACTCGGCTGATCCTTCTTCAATATGCCCTTCACCAACATGCAGCGTTTCCTTGATTGAATTAGCTCTCACACCAATATTTGCGTCTAGAGCCTTTGCATTGAGGGCTATCTGAAAACGGCTGTGGCGCTGAAGTTGCCTGTGAATGTGGAGTTGGTGGCATGTGAAACCCGCATGTGGAGCATTCGTTTGTGTGGGATGCTCTCCAAGATTCATTTCAGTCCTAGGCACTCAAGGGCACTAAGCATAGAGTGTGAAAACTGAGTTTCCTTGAGAGCTGCTTGGAAGCCTGATGCTTTGTGACGTTAGTGAGCCAAATGGAGTTGTTCTTCCACAAGAACCACTCGGCTGATCCTTCTTCAATATGCCCTTCACCAACATGCAGTGTTTCCTTGATTGAATTAGCTCTCACACCAATATTTGCGTCTAGAGCCTTTGCATTGAGGGCTATCTGAAAACGGCTGTGGCGCTGAAGTTGCCTGTGAATGTGGAGTTGGTGGCATGTGAAACCCGCATGTGGAGCATTCGTTTGTGTGGGATGCTCTCCAAGATTCATTTCAGTCCTAGGCACTCAAAGGGCACTAAGCATAGAGTGTGAAAACTGAGTTTCATTGAGAGCTGCTTGGAAGCCTGATGCTTTGTGACGTTAGTGAGCCAAATGGAGTTGTTCTCCCACAAGAACCACTCGGCTGATCCTTCTTCAATATGCCCTTCACCAACATGCAGTGTTTCCTTGATTGAATTAGCTCTCACACCAATATTTGCGTCTAGAGCCTTTGCATTGAGGGCTATCTGAAAACGGCTGTGGCGCTGAAGTTGCCTGTGAATGTGGAGTTGGTGGCATGTGAAACCCGCATGTGGAGCATTCGTTTGTGTGCGATGCTGACCAAGCTTCATTTCAGTCCTAGGCACTCAAAGGGCACTAAGCATAGAGTGTGAAAACTGAGTTTCCTTGAGAGCTGCTTGGAAGCCTGATGCTTTGTGACGTTAGTGAGCCAAATGGAGTTGTTCTCCCACAAGAACCACTCGGCTGATCCTTCTTCAATATGCCCTTCACCAACATGCAGTGTTTCCTTGATTGAATTAGCTCTCACACCAATATTTGCGTCTAGAGCCTTTGCATTGAGGGCTATCTGAAAACGGGTGTGGCGCTGAAGTTGCCTGTGAATGTGGAGTTGGTGGCATGTGAAACCCGCATGTGGAGCATTCGTTTGTGTGCGATGCTCTACCAGGTTCATTCCTAGATAATTCACTCAAAGGACAATAAGAATAGAGTGTGAAAACTGAGTTTCCTTGAGAGCTGCTTGGAAGCCTGATGGTGTATGAAGTTAGTGAGCCAAATGGAGTTGTTCTCCCACAAGAACCACTCGGCTGATCCTTCTTCAATATGCCCTTCACCAACATGCAGTGTTTCCTTGATTGAATTAGCTCTCACACCAATATTTGCGTCTAGAGCCTTTGCATTGAGGGCTATCTGAAAATGGCTGTGGCGCTGAAGTTGCCTGTGAATGTGGAGTTGGTGGCATGTGAAACCCGCATGTGGAGCATTCGTTTATGTGGGATGCTGACGAAGCTTCATTTCAGTCCTAGGCACTCAAAGGGCACTAAGCATAGAGTGTGAAAACTGAGTTTCCTTGAGAGCTGCTTGGAAGCCTGATGCTTTGTGACGTTAGTGAGCCAAATGGAGTTGTTCTCCCACAAGAACCACTCGGCTGATCCTTCTTCAATATGCCCTTCACCAACATGCAGTGTTTCCTTGATTGAATTAGCTCTCACACCAATATTTGCGTCTAGAGCCTTTGCATTGAGGGCTATCTGAAAACGGCTGTGGCGCTGAAGTTGCCTGTGAATGTGGAGTTGGTGGCATGTGAAACCCGCATGTGGAGCATTCGTTTGTGTGGGATGCTCTACCAGGTTCATTCCTAGATAATGCACTCAAAGGGCAATAAGAATAGAGTGTGAAAACTGAGTTTCCTTGAGAGCTGCTTGGAAGCCTGATGGTGTGTGAAGTTAGTGAGCCAAATGGAGTTGTTCTCCCACAAGAACCACTCGGCTGATCCTTCTTCAATATGCCCTTCACCAACATGCAGTGTTTCCTTGATTGAATTAGCTCTCACACCAATATTTGCGTCTAGAGCCTTTGCATTGAGGGCTATCTGAAAACGGCTGTGGCGCTGAAGTTGCCTGCGAATGTGGAGTTGGTGGCATGTGAAACCCGCATGTGGAGCATTCGTTTGTGTGGGATGCTGACCAAGCTTCATTTCAGTCCTAGGCACACAAAGGGCACTAAGCATAGAGTGTGAAAACTGAGTTTCCTTGAGAGCTGCTTGGAAGCCTGATGGTGTGTGAAGTTAGTGAGCCAAATGGAGTTGTTCTCCCACAAGAACCACTCGGCTGATCCTTCTTCAATATGCCCTTCACCAACATGCAGTGTTTCCTTGATTGAATTAGCTCTCACACCAATATTTGCGTCTAGAGCCTTTGCATTGAGGGCTATCTGAAAACGGCTGTGGCGCTGAAGTTGCCTGTGAATGTGGAGTTGGTGGCATGTGAAACCCGCATGTGGAGCATTCGTTTGTGTGGGATGCTGACCAAGCTTCATTTCAGTCCTAGGCACACAAAGGGCACTAAGCATAGAGTGTGAAAACTGAGTTTCCTTGAGAGCTGCTTGGAAGCCTGATGCTTTGTGACGTTAGTGAGCCAAATGGAGTTGTTCTCCCACAAGAACCACTCGGCTGATCCTTCTTCAATATGCCCTTCACCAACATGCAGTGTTTCCTTGATTGAATTAGCTCTCACACCAATATTTGCGTCTAGAGCCTTTGCATTGAGGGCTATCTGAAAACGGCTGTGGCGCTGAAGTTGCCTGTGAATGTGGAGTTGGTGGCATGTGAAACCCGCATGTGGAGCATTCGTTTGTGTGGGATGCTCTCCAAGATTCATTTCAGTCGTAGGCACTCAAAGGGCACTAAGCATAGAGTGTGGAAACTGAGTTTCCTTGAGAGCTGCTTGGAAGCCTGATGCTTTGTGACGTTAGTGAGCCAAATGGAGTTGTTCTCCCACAAGAACCACTCGGCTGATCCTTCTTCAATATGCCCTTCACCAACATGCAGTGTTTCCTTGATTGAATTAGCTCTCACACCAATATTTGCGTCTAGAGCCTTTGCATTGAGGGCTATCTGAAAACGGCTGTGGCGCTGAAGTTGCCTGAGAATGTGGAGATGGTGGCATGTGAAACCCGCATGTGGAGCATTCGTTTGTGTGGGATGCTCTACCAGGTTCATTCCTAGATAATGCACTCAAAGGGCAATAAGAATAGAGTGTGAAAACTGAGTTTCCTTGAGAGCTGCTTGGAAGCCTGATGGTGTGTGAAGTTAGTGAGCCAAATGGAGTTGTTCTCCCACAAGAACCACTCGGCTGATCCTTCTTCAATATGCCCTTCACCAACATGCAGTGTTTCCTTGATTGAATTAGCTCTCACACCAATATTTGCGTCTAGAGCCTTTGCATTGAGGGCTATCTGAAAACGGCTGTGGCGCTGAAGTTGCCTGTGAATGTGGAGTTGGTGGCATGTGAAACCCGCATGTGGAGCATTCGTTTGTGTGGGATGCTCTACCAGGTTCATTCCTAGATAATGCACTCAAAGGGCAATAAGCATAGAGTGTGAAAACTGAGTTTCCTTGAGAGCTGCTTGGAAGCCTGATGGTGTGTGAAGTTAGTGAGCCAAATGGAGTTGTTCTCCCACAAGAACCACTCGGCTGATCCTTCTTCAATATGCCCTTCACCAACATGCATTGTTTCCTTGATTGAATTAGCTCTCACACCAATATTTGCGTCTAGAGCCTTTGCATTGAGGGCTATCTGAAAACGGCTGTGGCGCTGAAGTTGCCTGTGAATGTGGAGTTGGTGGCATGTGAAACCCGCATGTGGAGCATTCGTTTGTGTGGGATGCTGACCAAGCTTCATTTCAGTCCTAGGCACACAAAGGGCACTAAGCATAGAGTGTGAAAACTGAGTTTCCTTGAGAGCTGCTTGGAAGCCTGATGGTGTGTGAAGTTAGTGAGCCAAATGGAGTTGTTCTCCCACAAGAACCACTCGGCTGATCCTTCTTCAATATGCCCTTCACCAACATGCAGTGTTTCCTTGATTGAATTAGCTCTCACACCAATATTTGCGTCTAGAGCCTTTGCATTGAGGGCTATCTGAAAACGGCTGTGGCGCTGAAGTTGCCTGTGAATGTGGAGTTGGTGGCATGTGAAACCCGCATGTGGAGCATTCGTTTGTGTGGGATGCTCTCCAAGATTCATTTCAGTCCTAGGCACTCAAAGGGCACTAAGCATAGAGTGTGAAAACTGAGTTTCCTTGAGAGCTGCTTGGAAGCCTGATGCTTTGTGACGTTAGTGAGCCAAATGGAGTTGTTCTCCCACAAGAACCACTCGGCTGATCCTTCTTCAATATGCCCTTCACCAACATGCAGTGTTTCCTTGATTGAATTATCTCTCACACCAATATTTGCGTCTAGAGCCTTTGCATTGAGGGCTATCTGAAAACGGCTGTGGCGCTGAAGTTGCCTGTGAATGTGGAGTTGGTGGCATGTGAAACCCGCATGTGGAGCATTCGTTTGTGTGGGATGCTCTACCAGGTTCATTCCTAGATAATGCAATCAAAGGGCACTAAGCATAGAGTGTGAAAACTGAGTTTCCTTGAGAGCTGCTTGGAAGCCTGATGCTTTGTGACGTTAGTGAGCCAAATGGAGTTGTTCTCCCACAAGAACCACTCGGCTGATCCTTCTTCAATATGCCCTTCACCAACATGCAGTGTTTCCTTGATTGAATTAGCTCTCACACCAATATTTGCGTCTAGAGCCTTTGCATTGAGGGCTATCTGAAAACGGCTGTGGCGCTGAAGTTGCCTGTGAATGTGGAGTTGGTGGCATGTGAAACCCGCATGTGGAGCATTCGTTTGTGTGGGATGCTCTACCAGGTTCATTCCTAGATAATGCACTCAAAGGGCACTAAGCATAGAGTGTGAAAACTGAGTTTCCTTGAGAGCTGCTTGGAAGCCTGATGCTTTGTGACGTTAGTGAGCCAAATGGAGTTGTTCTCCCACAAGAACCACTCGGCTGATCCTTCTTCAATATGCCCTTCACCAACATGCAGTGTTTCCTTGATTGAATTAGCTCTCACACCAATATTTGCATCTAGAGCCTTTGCATTGAGGGCTATCTGAAAACGGCTGTGGCGCTGAAGTTGCCTGTGAATGTGGAGTTGGTGGCATGTGAAACCCGCATGTGGAGCATTCGTTTATGTGGGATGCTGACCAAGCTTCATTTCAGTCCTAGGCACTCAAAGGGCACTAAGCATAGAGTGTGAAAACTGAGTTTCCTTGAGAGCTGCTTGGAAGCCTGATGCTTTGTGACGTTAGTGAGCCAAATGGAGTTGTTCTCCCACAAGAACCACTCGGCTGATCCTTCTTCAATATGCCCTTCACCAACATGCAGTGTTTCCTTGATTGAATTAGCTCTCACACCAATATTTGCGTCTACAGCCTTTGCATTGAGGGCTATCTGAAAACGGCTGTGGCGCTGAAGTTGCCTGTGAATGTGGAGTTGGTGGCATGTGAAACCCGCATGTGGAGCATTCGTTTGTGTGGATGCTCTACCAGGTTCATTCCTAAATAATGCACTCAAAGGGCACTAAGCATGGAGTGTGAAAACTGAGTTTCCTTGAGAGCTGCTTGGAAGCCTGATGGTGTGTGAAGTTAGTGAGCCAAATGGAGTTGTTCTCCCACAAGAACCACTCGGCTGATCCTTCTTCAATATGCCCTTCACTAACATGCAGTGTTTCCTTGATTGAATTATCTCTCACACCAATATTTGCGTCTAGAGCCTTTGCATTGAGGGCTATCTGAAAACGGCTGTGGCGCTGAAGTTGCCTGTGAATGTGGAGTTGGTGGCATGTGAAACCCGCATGTGGAGCATTCGTTTGTGTGGGATGCTCTCCAAGATTCATTTCAGTCCTAGGCACACAAAGGGCACTAAGCATAGAGTGTGAAAACTGAGTTTCCTTGAGAGCTGCTTGGAAGCCTGATGCTTTGTGACGTTAGTGAGCCAAATGGAGTTGTTCTCCCACAAGAACCACTCGGCTGATCCTTCTTCAATATGCCCTTCACCAACATGCAGTGTTTCCTTGATTGAATTATCTCTCACACCAATATTTGCGTCTAGAGCCTTTGCATTGAGGGCTATCTGAAAACGGCTGTGGCGCTGAAGTTGCCTGTGAATGTGGAGTTGGTGGCATGTGAAACCCGCATGTGGAGCATTCGTTTGTGTGGGATGCTCTACCAGGTTCATTCCTAGATAATGCACTCAAAGGACAATAAGAATAGAGTGTGAAAACTGAGTTTCCTTGAGAGCTGTTTGGAAGCCTGATGGTGTGTGAAGTTAGTGAGCCAAATGGAGTTGTTCTCCCACAAGAACCACTCGGCTGATCCTTCTTCAATATGCCCTTCACCAACATGCAGTGTTTCCTTGATTGAATTAGCTCTCACACCAATATTTGCATCTAGAGCCTTTGCATTGAGGGCTATCTGAAAACGGCTGTGGCGCTGAAGTTGCCTGTGAATGTGGAGTTGGTGGCATGTGAAACCCGCATGTGGAGCATTCGTTTATGTGGGATGCTGACCAAGCTTCATTTCAGTCCTAGGCACTCAAAGGGCACTAAGCATAGAGTGTGAAAACTGAGTTTCCTTGAGAGCTGCTTGGAAGCCTGATGCTTTGTGACGTTAGTGAGCCAAATGGAGTTGTTCTCCCACAAGAACCACTCGGCTGATCCTTCTTCAATATGCCCTTCACCAACATGCAGTGTTTCCTTGATTGAATTAGCTCTCACACCAATATTTGCGTCTAGAGCCTTTGCATTGAGGGCTATCTGAAAACGGCTGTGGCGCTGAAGTTGCCTGTGAATGTGGAGTTGGTGGCATGTGAAACCCGCATGTGGAGCATTCGTTTGTGTGGGATGCTCTACCAGGTTCATTCCTAGATAATGCACTCAAAGGGCAATAAGAATAGAGTGTGAAAACTGAGTTTCCTTGAGAGCTGCTTGGAAGCCTGATGCTTTGTGACGTTAGTGAGCCAAATGGAGTTGTTCTCCCACAAGAACCACTCGGCTGATCCTTCTTCAATATGCCCTTCACCAACATGCAGTGTTTCCTTGATTGAATTAGCTCTCACACCAATATTTGCGTCTAGAGCCTTTGCATTGAGGGCTATCTGAAAAGGGCTGTGGCGCTGAAGTTGCCTGTGAATGTGGAGTTGGTGGCATGTGAAACCCGCATGTGGAGCATTCGTTTGTGTGGGATGCTGACCAAGCTTCATTTCAGTCCTAGGCACACAAAGAGCACTAAGCATAGATTGTGAAAACTGAGTTTCCTTGAGAGCTGCTTGGAAGCCTGATGGTGTGTGAAGTTAGTGAGCCAAATGGAGTTGTTCTCCCACAAGAACCACTCGGCTGATCCTTCTTCAATATGCCCTTCACCAACATGCAGTGTTTCCTTGATTGAATTAGCTCTCACACCAATATTTGCGTCTAGAGCCTTTGCATTGAGGGCTATCTGAAAACGGCTGTGGCGCTGAAGTTGCCTGTGAATGTGGAGTTGGTGGCATGTGAAACCCGCATGTGGAGCATTCGTTTGTGTGGGATGCTCTCCAAGATTCATTTCAGTACTACGCACTCAAAGGGCACTAAGCATAGAGTGTGAAAACTGAGTTTCCTTGAGAGCTGCTTGGAAGCCTGATGCTTTGTGACGTTAGTGAGCCAAATGGAGTTGTTCTCCCACAAGAACCACTCGGCTGATCCTTCTTCAATATGCCCTTCACCAACATGCAGTGTTTCCTTGATTGAATTAGCTCTCACACCAATATTTGCGTCTAGAGCCTTTGCATTGAGGGCTATCTGAAAACGGCTGTGGCGCTGAAGTTGCCTGTGAATGTGGAGTTGGTGGCATGTGAAACCCGCATGTGGAGCATTCGTTTGTGTGGGATGCTCTACCAGGTTCATTCCTAGATAATGCACTCAAAGGGCACTAAGCATAGAGTGTGAAAACTGAGTTTCCTTGAGAGCTGCTTGGAAGCCTGATGGTGTGTGAAGTTAGTGAGCCAAATGGAGTTGTTCTCCCACAAGAACCACTCGGCTGATCCTTCTTCAATATGCCCTTCACCAACATGCAGTGTTTCCTTGATTGAATTAGCTCTCACACCAATATTTGCGTCTAGAGCCTTTGCATTGAGGGCTATCTGAAAAGGGCTGTGGCGCTGAAGTTGCCTGTGAATGTGGAGTTGGTGGCATGTGAAACCCGCATGTGGAGCATTCGTTTGTGTGGGATGCTGACCAAGCTTCATTTCAGTCCTAGGCACACAAAGAGCACTAAGCATAGATTGTGAAAACTGAGTTTCCTTGAGAGCTGCTTGGAAGCCTGATGGTGTGTGAAGTTAGTGAGCCAAATGGAGTTGTTCTCCCACAAGAACCACTCGGCTGATCCTTCTTCAATATGCCCTTCACCAACATGCAGTGTTTCCTTGATTGAATTAGCTCTCACACCAATATTTGCGTCTAGAGCCTTTGCATTGAGGGCTATCTGAAAACGGCTGTGGCGCTGAAGTTGCCTGTGAATGTGGAGTTGGTGGCATGTGAAACCCGCATGTGGAGCATTCGTTTGTGTGGGATGCTCTACCAGGTTCATTCCTAGATAATGCACTCAAAGGGCACTAAGCATAGAGTGTGAAAACTGAGTTTCCTTGAGAGCTGCTTGGAAGCCTGATGCTTTGTGACGTTAGTGAGCCAAATGGAGTTGTTCTCCCACAAGAACCACTCGGCTGATCCTTCTTCAATATGCCCTTCACCAACATGCAGTGTTTCCTTGATTGAATTAGCTCTCACACCAATATTTGCGTCTAGAGCCTTTGCATTGAGGGCTATCTGAAAACGGCTGTGGCGCTGAAGTTGCCTGTGAATGTGGAGTTGGTGGCATGTGAAACCCGCATGTGGAGCATTCGTTTGTGTGGGATGCTGACCAAGCTTCATTTCAGTCCTAGGCACAGAAAGAGCACTAAGCATAGATTGTGAAAACTGAGTTTCCTTGAGAGCTGCTTGGAAGCCTGATGGTGTGTGAAGTTAGTGAGCCAAATGGAGTTGTTCTCCCACAAGAACCACTCGGCTGATCCTTCTTCAATATGCCCTTCACCAACATGCAGTGTTTCCTTGATTGAATTAGCTCTCACACCAATATTTGCGTCTAGAGCCTTTGCATTGAGGGCTATCTGAAAACGGCTGTGGCGCTGAAGTTGCCTGTGAATGTGGAGTTGGTGGCATGTGAAACCCGCATGTGGAGCATTCGTTTGTGTGGGATGCTCTCCAAGATTCATTTCAGTACTACGCACTCAAAGGGCACTAAGCATAGAGTGTGAAAACTGAGTTTCCTTGAGAGCTGCTTGGAAGCCCTGATGCTTTGTGACGTTAGTGAGCCAAATGGAGTTGTTCTCCCACAAGAACCACTCGGCTGATCCTTCTTCAATATGCCCTTCACCAACATGCAGTGTTTCCTTGATTGAATTAGCTCTCACACCAATATTTGCGTCTAGAGCCTTTGCATTGAGGGCTATCTGAAAACGGCTGTGGCGCTGAAGTTGCCTGTGAATGTGGAGTTGGTGGCATGTGAAACCCGCATGTGGAGCATTCGTTTGTGTGGGATGCTCTACCAGGTTCATTCCTAGATAATGCACTCAAAGGGCACTAAGCATAGAGTGTGAAAACTGAGTTTCCTTGAGAGCTGCTTGGAAGCCTGATGGTGTGTGAAGTTAGTGAGCCAAATGGAGTTGTTCTCCCACAAGAACCACTTGGCTGATCCTTCTTCAATATGCCCTTCACCAACATGCAGTGTTTCCTGGATTGAATTAGCTCTCACACCAATATTTGCATCTAGAGCCTTTGCATTGAGGGCTATCTGAAAACGGCTGTGGCGCTGAAGTTGCCTGTGAATGTGGAGTTGGTGGCATGTGAAACCCGCATGTGGAGCATTCGTTTATGTGGGATGCTGACCAAGCTTCATTTCAGTCCTAGGCACTCAAAGGGCACTAAGCATAGAGTGTGAAAACTGAGTTTCCTTGAGAGCTGCTTGGAAGCCTGATGGTGTGTGAAGTTAGTGAGCCAAATGGAGTTGTTCTCCCACAAGAACCACTCGGCTGATCCTTCTTCAATATGCCCTTCACCAACATGCAGTGTTTCCTTGATTGAATTAGCTCTCACACCAATATTTGCGTCTAGAGCCTTTGCATTGAGGGCTATCTGAAAACGGCTGTGGCGCTGAAGTTGCCTGTGAATGTGGAGTTGGTGGCATGTGAAACCCGCATGTGGAGCATTCGTTTGTGTGCGATGCTCTACCAGGTTCATTTCAGTCCGAGCCATACAAAGGGCACTAAGCATAGAGTGTGAAAACTGAGTTTCCTTGAGAGCTGCTTGGAAGCCTGATGCTTTGTGACGTTAGTGAGCCAAATGGAGTTGTTCTCCCACAAGAACCACTCGGCTGATCCTTCTTCAATATGCCCTTCACCAACATGCAGTGTTTCCTTGATTGAATTAGCTCTCACACCAATATTTGCGTCTAGAGCCTTTGCATTGAGGGCTATCTGAAAAGGGCTGTGGCGCTGAAGTTGCCTGTGAATGTGGAGTTGGTGGCATGTGAAACCCGCATGTGGAGCATTCGTTTGTGTGGGATGCTGACCAAGCTTCATTTCAGTCCTAGGCACACAAAGAGCACTAAGCATAGATTGTGAAAACTGAGTTTCCTTGAGAGCTGCTTGGAAGCCTGATGGTGTGTGAAGTTAGTGAGCCAAATGGAGTTGTTCTCCCACAAGAACCACTCGGCTGATCCTTCTTCAATATGCCCTTCACCAACATGCAGTGTTTCCTTGATTGAATTAGCTCTCACACCAATATTTGCGTCTAGAGCCTTTGCATTGAGGGCTATCTGAAAACGGCTGTGGCGCTGAAGTTGCCTGTGAATGTGGAGTTGGTGGCATGTGAAACCCGCATGTGGAGCATTCGTTTGTGTGGGATGCTCTACCAGGTTCATTCCTAGATAATGCACTCAAAGGGCACTAAGCATAGAGTGTGAAAACTGAGTTTCCTTGAGAGCTGCTTGGAAGCCTGATGCTTTGTGACGTTAGTGAGCCAAATGGAGTTGTTCTCCCACAAGAACCACTCGGCTGATCCTTCTTCAATATGCCCTTCACCAACATGCAGTGTTTCCTTGATTGAATTAGCTCTCACACCAATATTTGCGTCTAGAGCCTTTGCATTGAGGGCTATCTGAAAACGGCTGTGGCGCTGAAGTTGCCTGTGAATGTGGAGTTGGTGGCATGTGAAACCCGCATGTGGAGCATTCGTTTGTGTGGGATGCTCTACCAGGTTCATTCCTAGATAATGCACTCAAAGGGCACTAAGCATAGAGTGTGAAAACTGAGTTTCCTTGAGAGCTGCTTGGAAGCCTGATGGTGTGTGAAGTTAGTGAGCCAAATGGAGTTGTTCTCCCACAAGAACCACTCGGCTGATCCTTCTTCAATATGCCCTTCACCAACATGCAGTGTTTCCTTGATTGAATTAGCTCTCACACCAATATTTGCGTCTAGAGCCTTTGCATTGAGGGCTATCTGAAAAGGGCTGTGGCGCTGAAGTTGCCTGTGAATGTGGAGTTGGTGGCATGTGAAACCCGCATGTGGAGCATTCGTTTGTGTGGGGATGCTGACCAAGCTTCATTTCAGTCCTAGGCACACAAAGAGCACTAAGCATAGATTGTGAAAACTGAGTTTCCTTGAGAGCTGCTTGGAAGCCTGATGGTGTGTGAAGTTAGTGAGCCAAATGGAGTTGTTCTCCCACAAGAACCACTCGGCTGATCCTTCTTCAATATGCCCTTCACCAACATGCAGTGTTTCCTTGATTGAATTAGCTCTCACACCAATATTTGCGTCTAGAGCCTTTGCATTGAGGGCTATCTGAAAACGGCTGTGGCGCTGAAGTTGCCTGTGAATGTGGAGTTGGTGGCATGTGAAACCCGCATGTGGAGCATTCGTTTGTGTGGGATGCTCTACAGGTTCATTCCTAGATAATGCACTCAAAGGGCCACTAAGCATAGAGTGTGAAAACTGAGTTTCCTTGAGAGCTGCTTGGAAGCCTGATGCTTTGTGACGTTAGTGAGCCAAATGGAGTTGTTTCTCCCACAAGAAACCACTCGGCTGATCCTTCTTCAATATGCCCTTCACCAACATGCAGTGTTTCCTTGATTGAATTAGCTCTCACACCAATATTTGCGTCTAGAGCCTTTGCATTGAGGGCTATCTGAAAACGGCTGTGGCGCTGAAGTTGCCTGTGAATGTGGAGTTGGTGGCATGTGAAACCCGCATGTGGAGCATTCGTTTGTGTGGGATGCTGACCAAGCTTCATTTCAGTCCTAGGCACAGAAAGAGCACTAAGCATAGATTGTGAAAACTGAGTTTCTTGAGAGCTGCTTGGAAGCCTGATGGTGTGTGAAGTTAGTGAGCCAAATGGAGTTGTTCTCCCACAAGAACCACTCGGCTGATCCTTCTTCAATATGCCCTTCACCAACATGCAGTGTTTCCTTGATTGAATTAGCTCTCACACCAATATTTGCGTCTAGAGCCTTTGCATTGAGGGCTATCTGAAAACGGCTGTGGCGCTGAAGTTGCCTGTGAATGTGGAGTTGGTGGCATGTGAAACCGCATGTGGAGCATTCGTTTGTGTGGGATGCTCTCCAAGATTCATTTCAGTACTACGCACTCAAAGGGCACTAAGCATAGAGTGTGAAAACTGAGTTTCCTTGAGAGCTGCTTGGAAGCCTGATGCTTTGTGACGTTAGTGAGCCAAATGGAGTTGTTCTCCCACAAGAACCACTCGGCTGATCCTTCTTCAATATGCCCTTCACCAACATGCAGTGTTTCCTTGATTGAATTAGCTCTCACACCAATATTTGCGTCTAGAGCCTTTGCATTGAGGGCTATCTGAAAACGGCTGTGGCGCTGAAGTTGCCTGTGAATGTGGAGTTGGTGGCATGTGAAACCCGCATGTGGAGCATTCGTTTGTGTGGGATGCTCTACAGGTTCATTCCTAGATAATGCACTCAAAGGGCACTAAGCATAGAGTGTGAAAACTGAGTTTCCTTGAGAGCTGCTTGGAAGCCTGATGGTTGTGTGAAGTTAGTGAGCAAATGGAGTTGTTCTCCCACAAGAACCACTTGGCTGATCCTTCTTCAATATGCCCTTCACCAACATGCAGTGTTTCCTGGATTGAATTAGCTCTCACACCAATATTTGCATCTAGAGCCTTTGCATTGAGGGCTATCTGAAAACGGCTGTGGCGCTGAAGTTGCCTGTGAATGTGGAGTGGTGGCATGTGAAACCCGCATGTGGAGCATTCGTTTATGTGGGATGCTGACCAAGCTTCATTTCAGTCCTAGGCACTCAAAGGGCACTAAGCATAGAGTGTGAAAACTGAGTTTCCTTGAGAGCTGCTTGGAAGCCTGATGGTGTGTGAAGTTAGTGAGCCAAATGGAGTTGTTCTCCACAAGAACACTCGGCTGATCCTTCTTCAATATGCCCTTCACCAACATGCAGTGTTTCCTTGATTGAATTAGCTCTCACACCAATATTTGCGTCTAGAGCCTTTGCATTGAGGGCTATCTGAAAACGGCTGTGGCGCTGAAGTTGCCTGTGAATGTGGAGTTGGTGGCATGTGAAACCCGCATGTGGAGCATTCGTTTGTGTGCGATGCTCTACCAGGTTCATTTCAGTCCGAGCCATACAAAGGGCACTAAGCATAGAGTGTGAAAACTGAGTTTCCTTGAGAGCTGCTTGGAAGCCTGATGCTTTGTGACGTTAGTGAGCCAAATGAGTTGTTCTCCCACAAGAACCACTCGGCTGATCCTTCTTCAATATGCCCTTCACCAACATGCAGTGTTTCCTTGATTGAATTAGCTCTCACACCAATATTTGCGTCTAGAGCCTTTGCATTGAGGGCTATCTGAAAACGGCTGTGGCGCTGAAGTTGCCTGTGAATGTGGAGTTGGTGGCATGTGAAACCCGCATGTGGAGCATTCGTTTGTGTGGGATGCTCTACCAGGTTCATTCCTAGATAATGCACTCAAAGGGCACTAAGCATAGAGTGTGAAAACTGAGTTTCCTTGAGAGCTGCTTGGAAGCCTGATGGTGTGTGAAGTTAGTGAGCCAATGGGAGTTGTTCTCCCACAAGAACCACTCGGCTGATCCTTCTTCAATATGCCCTTCACCAACATGCAGTGTTTCCTTGATTGAATTAGCTCTCACACCAATATTTGCGTCTATAGCCTTTGCATTGAGGGCTATCTGAAAACGGCTGTGGCGCTGAAGTTGCCTGTGAATGTGGAGTTGGTGGCATGTGAAACCCGCATGTGGAGCATTCGTTTGTGTGGGATGCTCTACCAGGTTCATTCCTAAATAATGCACTCAAAGGGCACTAAGCATGGAGTGTGAAAACTGAGTTCCTTGAGAGCTGCCTTGGAAGCCTGATGGTGTGTGAAGTTAGTGAGCCAAATGGAGTTGTTCTCCCACAAGAACCACTCGGCTGATCCTTCTTCAATATGCCCTTCACAACATGCAGTGTTTCCTTGATTGAATTAGCTCTCACACCAATATTTGCGTCTAGAGCCTTTGCATTGAGGGCTATCTGAAAACGGCTGTGGTGCTGAAGTTGCCTGTGAATGTGGAGTTGGTGGCATGTGAAACCCGCATGTGGAGCATTCGTTTGTGTGGGATGCTCTACCAGGTTCATTCCTAAATAATGCACTCAAAGGGCACTAAGCATGGAGTGTGAAAACTGAGTTTCCTTGAGAGCTGCTTGGAAGCCTGATGGTGTGTGAAGTTAGTGAGCCAAATGGAGTTGTTCTCCCACAAGAACCACTCGGCTGATCCTTCTTCAATATGCCCTTCACCAACATGCAGTGTTTCCTTGATTGAATTAGCTCTCACACCAATATTTGCGTCTAGAGCCTTTGCATTGAGGGCTATCTGAAAACGGCTGTGGCGCTGAAGTTGCCTGTGAATGTGGAGTTGGTGGCATGTGAAACCCGCATGTGGAGCATTCGTTTGTGTGGGATGCTGGACCAAGCTTCATTTCAGTCCTAGGCACACTAAGAGCACTAAGCATAGATTGTGAAAACTGAGTTTCCTTGAGAGCTGCTTGGAAGCCTGATGGTGTGTGAAGTTAGTGAGCCAAATGGAGTTGTTCTCCCACAAGAACCACTCGGCTGATCCTTCTTCAATATGCCCTTCACCAACATGCAGTGTTTCCTTGATTGAATTAGCTCTCACACAATATTTGCGTCTCAGAGCCTTTGCATTGAGGGCTATCTGAAAACGGCTGTGGCGCTGAAGTTGCCTGTGAATGTGGAGTTGGTGGCATGTTGAAACCCGCATGTGGAGCATTCGTTTGTGTGGATGCTGACCAAGCTTCATTTCAGTCCTAGGCACACAAAGAGCACTAAGCATAGATTGTGAAAACTGAGTTTCCTTGAGAGCTGCTTGGAAGCCTGATGGTGTGTGAAGTTAGTGAGCCAAATGGAGTTGTTCTCCCACAAGAACCACTCGGCTGATCCTTCTTCAATATGCCCTTCACCAACATGCAGTGTTTCCTTGATTGAATTAGCTCTCACACCAATATTTGCGTCTAGAGCCTTTGCATTGAGGCTATCTGAAAACGGCTGTGGCGCTGAAGTTGCCTGTGAATGTGGAGTTGGTGGCATGTGAAACCCGCATGTGGAGCATTCGTTTGTGTGGGATGCTCTACCAGGTTCATTCCTAGATAATGCACTCAAAGGGCACTAAGCATAGAGTGTGAAAACTGAGTTTCCTTGAGAGCTGCTTGGAAGCCTGATGGTGTGTGAAGTTAGTGAGCCAAATGGAGTTGTTCTCCCACAAGAACCACTCGGCTGATCCTTCTTCAATATGCCCTTCACCAACATGCAGTGTTTCCTTGATTGAATTAGCTCTCACACCAATATTTGCGTCTATAGCCTTTGCATTGAGGGCTATCTGAAAACGGCTGTGGCGCTGAAGTTGCCTGTGAATGTGGAGTTGGTGGCATGTGAAACCCGCATGTGGAGCATTCGTTTGTGTGGATGCTCTACCAGGTTCATTCCTAAATAATGCACTCAAAGGGCACTAAGCATGGAGTGTGAAAACTGAGTTTCCTTGAGAGCTGCTTGGAAGCCTGATGGTGTGTGAGTTAGTGAGCCAAATGGAGTTGTTCTCCACAAGAACCACTCGGCTGATCCTTCTTCAATATGCCCTTCACCAACATGCAGTGTTTCCTTGATTGAATTAGCTCTCACACCAATATTTGCGTCTAGAGCCTTTGCATTGAGGGCTATCTGAAAACGGCTGTGGTGCTGAAGTTGCCTGTGAATGTGGAGTTGGTGGCATGTGAAACCCGCATGTGGAGCATTCGTTTGTGTGGGGATGCTCTACCAGGTTCATTCCTAAATAATGCACTCAAAGGGCACTAAGCATGGAGTGTGAAAACTGAGTTTCCTTGAGAGCTGCTTGGAAGCCTGATGGTGTGTGAAGTTAGTGAGCCAAATGGAGTTGTTCTCCCACAAGAACCACTCGGCTGATCCTTCTTCAATATGCCCTTCACCAACATGCAGTGTTTCCTTGATTGAATTAGCTCTCACACCAATATTTGCGTCTAGAGCCTTTGCATTGAGGGCTATCTGAAAACGGCTGTGGCGCTGAAGTTGCCTGTGAATGTGGAGTTGGTGGCATGTGAAACCCGCATGTGGAGCATTCGTTTGTGTGGGATGCTGACCAAGCTTCATTTCAGTCCTAGGCACACAAAGAGCACTAAGCATAGATGTGAAAACTGAGTTTCCTTGAGAGCTGCTTGGAAGCCTGATGGTGTGTGAAGTTAGTGAGCCAAATGGAGTTGTTCTCCCACAAGAACCACTCGGCTGATCCTTCTTCAATATGCCCTTCACCAACATGCAGTGTTTCCTTGATTGAATTAGCTCTCACACCAATATTTGCGTCTAGAGCCTTTGCATTGAGGGCTATCTGAAAACGGCTGTGGCGCTGAAGTTGCCTGTGAATGTGGAGTTGGTGGCATGTGAAACCCGCATGTGGAGCATTCGTTTGTGTGGGATGCTGACCAAGCTTCATTTCAGTCCTAGGCACACAAAGAGCACTAAGCATAGATTGTGAAAACTGAGTTTCCTTGAGAGCTGCTTGGAAGCCTGATGGTGTGTGAAGTTAGTGAGCCAAATGGAGTTGTTCTCCCACAAGAACCACTCGGCTGATCCTTCTTCAATATGCCCTTCACCAACATGCAGTGTTTCCTTGATTGAATTAGCTCTCACACCAATATTTGCGTCTAGAGCCTTTGCATTGAGGGCTATCTGAAAACGGCTGTGGCGCTGAAGTTGCCTGTGAATGTGGAGTTGGTGGCATGTGAAACCCGCATGTGGAGCATTCGTTTGTGTGCGATGCTCTCCAAGATTCATTTCAGTCCTAGGCACTCAAAGGCACTAAGCATAGAGTGTGAAAACTGAGTTTCCTTGAGAGCTGCTTGGAAGCCTGATGCTTTGTGACGTTAGTGAGCCAAATGGAGTTGTTCTCCCACAAGAACCACTCGGCTGATCCTTCTTCAATATGCCCTTCACCAACATGCAGTGTTTCCTGATTGAATTAGCTCTCACACCAATATTTGCATCTACAGCTTTTGCATTGAGGGCTATCTGAAAACGGCTGTGGCGCTGAAGTTGCCTGTGAATGTGGAGTTGGTGGCATGTGAAACCCGCATGTGGAGCATTCGTTTGTGTGGATGCTCTACCAGGTTTCATTCCTAGATAATGCACTCAAAGGAACTAAGCATAGAGTGTGAAAACTGAGTTTCCTTGAGAACTGCTTGGAAGCCTGATGGTGTGTGAAGTTAGTGAGCCAAATGGAGTTGTTCTCCCACAAGAACCACTCGGCTGATCCTTCTTCAATATGCCCTTCACCAACATGCAGTGTTTCCTTGATTGAATTAGCTCTCACACCAATATTTGCGTCTAGAGCCTTTGCATTGAGGGCTATCTGAAAACGGCTGTGGCGCTGAAGTTGCCTGTGAATGTGGAGTTGGTGGCATGTGAAACCCGCATGTGGAGCATTCGTTTGTGTGGGATGCTCTACCAGGTTCATTCCTAGATAATTCACTCAAAGGGCAATAAGAATAGAGTGTGAAAACTGAGTTTCCTTGAGAGCTGCTTGGAAGCCTGATGGTGTGTGAAGTTAGTGAGCCAAATGGAGTTGTTCTCCCACAAGAACCACTCGGCTGATCCTTCTTCAATATGCCCTTCACCAACATGCAGTGTTTCCTTGATTGAATTCGCTCTCACACCAATATTTGCGTCTAGAGCCTTTGCATTGAGGGCTATCTGAAAACGGCTGTGGCGCTGAAGTTGCCTGTGAATGTGGAGTTGGTGGCATGTGAACCCGCATGTGGAGCATTCGTTTGTGTGGGATGCTCTACCAGGTTCATTCCTAGATAATTCACTCAAAGGGCAATAAGAATAGAGTGTGAAAACTGAGTTTCCTTGAGAGCTGCTTGGAAGCCTGATGGTGTGTGAAGTTAGTGAGCCAAATGGAGTTGTTCTCCCACAAGAACCACTCAGCTGATCCTTCTTCAATATGCCCTTCACCAACATGCAGTGTTTCCTTGATTGAATTAGCTCTCACACCAATATTTGCGTCTAGAGCCTTTGCATTGAGGGCTATCTGAAAACGGCTGTGGCGCTGAAGTTGCCTGTGAATGTGGAGTTGGTGGCATGTAAAAACCGCATGTGGAGCCTTCGTTTGTGTGGGATGCTCTACCAGGTTCATTCCTAGATAATTCACTCAAAGGGCACTAAGCATAGATTGTGAAAACTGAGTTTCCTTGAGAGCTGCTTGGAAGCCTGATGGTGTGTGAATTTAGTGAGCCAAATGGAGTTGTTCTCCCACAAGAACCACTCGGCTGATCCTTCTTCAATATGCCCTTCACCAACATGCAGTGTTTCCTTGATTGAATTAGCTCTCACACCATATTTGCGTCTAGAGCCTTTGCATTGAGGGCTATCTGAAAACGGCTGTGGCGCTGAAGTTGCCTGTGAATGTGGAGTTGGTGGCATGTGAAACCCGCATGTGGAGCATTCGTTTGTGTGGGATGCTCTACCAGATTCATTTCAGTCCTAGGCACTCAAAGGGCACTAAGCATAGAGTGTGAAAACTGAGTTTCCTTGAGAGCTGCTTGGAAGCCTGATGCTTTGTGACGTTAGTGAGCCAAATGGAGTTATTCTCCCACAAGAACCACTCGGCTGATCCTTCTTCAATATGCCCTTCACCAACATGCAGTGTTTCTTGATTGAATTAGCTCTCACACCAATATTTGCGTCTAGAGCCTTTGCATTGAGGGCTATCTGAAACGGCTGTGGCGCTGAAGTTGCCTGTGAATGTGGAGTTGGTGGCATGTGAATCCCGCATGTGGAGCATTCGTTTGTGTGGGATGCTGACCAAGCTTCATTTCAGTCCTAGGCACACAAAGAGCACTAAGCATAGAGTGTGAAAACTGAGTTTCCTTGAGAGCTGCTTGGAAGCCTGATGGTGTGTGAAGTTAGTGAGCCAAATGGAGTTGTTCTCCCACAAGAACCACTCGGCTGATCCTTCTTCAATATGCCCTTCACCAACATGCAGTGTTTCCTTGATTGAATTAGCTCTCACACCAATATTTGCGTCTAGAGCCTTTGCATTGAGGGCTATCTGAAAACGGCTGTGGCGCTGAAGTTGCCTGTGAATGTGGAGTTGGTGGCATGTGAAACCCGCATGTGGAGCATTCGTTTGTGTGCGATGCTCTCCAAGATCATTTCAGTCCTAGGCACTCAAAGGGACACTAAGCATAGAGTGTGAAAACTGAGTTTCCTTGAGAGCTGCTTGGAAGCCTGATGGTGTGTGAAGTTAGTGAGCCAAATGGAGTTGTTCTCCCACAAGAACCACTCGGCTGATCCTTCTTCAATATGCCTTCACCAACATGCAGTGTTTCCTTGATTGAATTTAGCTCTCACACCAATATTTGCGTCTAGAGCCTTTGCATTGAGGGCTATCTGAAAACGGCTGTGGCGCTGAAGTTGCCTGTGAATGTGGAGTTGGTGGCATGTGAAAACCCGCATGTGGAGCATTCGTTTGTGTGCGATGCTCTACCAGGTTCATTCCTAGATAATGCACTCAAAGGGCAATAAGAATAGAGTGTGAAAACTGAGTTTCCTTGAGAGCTGCTTGGAAGCCTGATGGTGTGTGAAGTTAGTGAGCCAAATGGAGTTGTTCTCCCACAAGAACCACTCGGCTAATCCTTCTTCAATATGCCCTTCACCAACATGCAGTGTTTCCTTGATTGAATTAGCTCTCACACCAATATTTGCGTCTAGAGCCTTTGCATTGAGGGCTATCTGGAAAACGGCTGTGGCGCTGAAGTTGCCTGTGAATGTGGAGTTGGTGGCATGTGAAACCCGCATGTGGAGCATTCGTTTGTGTGCGATGCTCTACCAGGTTCATTCCTAGATAATTCACTCAAAGGGCAATAAGAATAGAGTGTGAAAACTGAGTTTCCTTGAGAGCTGCTTGGAAGCCTGATGGTGTGTGAAGTTAGTGAGCCAAATGGAGTTGTTCTCCCACAAGAACCACTCGGCTGATCCTTCTTCAATATGCCCTTCACCAACATGCAGTGTTTCCTTGATTGAATTAGCTCTCACACCAATATTTGCGTCTAGAGCCTTTGCATTGAGGGCTATCTGAAAACGGCTGTGGCGCTGAAGTTGCCCTGTGAATGTGGAGTTGGTGGCATGTGAAACCCGCATGTGGAGCATTCGTTTGTGTGCGATGCTCTCCAAGATTCATTTCAGTCCTAGGCACTCAAAGGGCACTAAGCATAGAGTGTGAAAACTGAGTTTTCCTTGAGAGCTGCTTGGAAGCCTGATGGTGTGTGAAGTTAGTGAGCCAAATGGAGTTGTTCTCCCACAAGAACCACTCGGCTGATCCTTCTTCAATATGCCTTCACCAACATGCAGTGTTTCCTTGATTGAATTAGCTCTCACACCAATATTTGCGTCTAGAGCCTTTGCATTGAGGGCTATCTGAAAACGGCTGTGGCGCTGAAGTTGCCTGTGAATGTGGAGTTGGTGGCATGTGAAACCCGCATGTGGAGCATTCGTTTGTGTGGGATGCTCTACCAGTTCATTCCTAGATAATGCACTCAAAGGGCACTAAGCATAGAGTGTGAAAACTGAGTTTCCTTGAGAGCTGCTTGGAAGCCTGATGGTGTGTGAAGTTAGTGAGCCAAATGGAGTTGTTCTCCCACAAGAACCACTCGGCTGATCCTTCTTCACTATGCCCTTCACCAACATGCAGTGTTTCCTTGATTGAATTAGCTCTCACACCAATATTTGCGTCTAGAGCCTTTGCATTGAGGGCTATCTGAAAACGGCTGTGGCGCTGAAGTTGCCTGTGAATGTGGAGTTGGTGGCATGTGAAACCCGCATGTGGAGCATTCGTTTGTGTGGATGCTCTACCAGGTTCATTCCTAGATAATGCACTCAAAGGGCACTAAGCATAGAGTGTGAAAACTGAGTTTCCTTGAGAGCTGCTTGGAAGCCTGATGCTTTGTGACGTTAGTGAGCCAAATGGAGTTGTTCTCCCACAAGAACCACTCGGCTGATCCTTCTTCAATATGCCCTTCACCAACATGCAGTGTTTCCTTGATTGAATTAGCTCTCACACCAATATTTGCGTCTAGAGCCTTTGCATTGAGGGCTATCTGAAAACGGCTGTGGCGCTGAAGTTGCCTGTGAATGTGGAGTTGGTGGCATGTGAAACCCGCATGTGGAGCATTCGTTTGTGTGGGATGCTCTACCAGGTTCATTCCTAGATAATGCACTCAAAGGGCACTAAGCATAGAGTGTGAAAACTGAGTTTCCTTGAGAGCTGCTTGGAAGCCTGATGGTGTGTGAAGTTAGTGAGCCAAATGGAGTTGTTCTCCCACAAGAACCACTCGGCTGATCCTTCTTCAATATGCCCTTCACCAACATGCAGTGTTTCCTTGATTGAATTAGCTCTCACACCAATATTTGCGTCTAGAGCCTTTGCATTGAGGGCTATCTGAAAACGGCTGTGGCGCTGAAGTTGCCTGTGAATGTGGAGTTGGTGGCATGTGAAACCCGCATGTGGAGCATTCGTTTGTGTGGGATGCTCTACCAGGTTCATTCCTAGATAATTCACTCAAAGGGCCATAAGAATAGAGTGTGAAAACTGAGTTTCCTTGAGAGCTGCTTGGAAGCCTGATGGTGTGTGAAGTTAGTGAGCCAAATGGAGTTGTTCTCCCACAAGAACCACTCGGCTGATCCTTCTTCAATATGCCCTTCACAACATGCAGTGTTTCCTTGATTGAATTAGCTCTCACACCAATATTTGCGTCTAGAGCCTTTGCATTGAGGGCTATCTGAAAACGGCTGTGGCGCTGAAGTTGCCTGTGAAATGTGGAGTTGGTGGCATGTGAAACCCGCATGTGGAGCATTCGTTTGTGTGGGATGCTCTACCAGGTTCATTCCTAGATAATTCACTCAAAGGGCAATAAGAATAGAGTGTGAAAACTGAGTTTCCTTGAGAGCTGCTTGGAAGCCTGATGGTGTGTGAAGTTAGTGAGCCAAATGGAGTTGTTCTCCCACAAGAACCACTCGGCTGATCCTTCTTCAATATGCCCTTCACCAACATGCAGTGTTTCCTTGATTGAATTAGGCTCTCACACCAATATTTGCGTCTAGAGCCTTTGCATTGAGGGCTATCTGAAAACGGCTGTGGCGCTGAAGTTGCCTGTGAATGTGGAGTTGGTGGCATGTGAAACCCGCATGTGGAGCATTCGTTTGTGTGCGATGCTCTCTCCAAGATTCATTTCAGTCCTAGGCACTCAAAGGCACTAAGCATAGAGTGTGAAAACTGAGTTTCTTGAGAGCTGCTTGGAAGCCTGATGGTGTGTGAAGTTAGTGAGCCAAATGGAGTTGTTCTCCCACAAGAACCACTCGGCTGATCCTTCTTCAATATGCCCTTCACCAACATGCAGTGTTTCCTTGATTGAATTAGCTCTCACACCAATATTTGCGTCTAGAGCCTTTGCATTGAGGGCTATCTGAAAACGGCTGTGGCGCTGAAGTTGCCTGTGAATGTGGAGTTGGTGGCATGTGAAACCCGCATGTGGAGCATTCGTTTGTGTGGGATGCTCTACCAGGTTCATTCCTAGATAATGCACTCAAAGGGCACTAAGCATAGAGTGTGAAAACTGAGTTTCCTTGAGAGCTGCTTGGAAGCCTGATGCTTTGTGACGTTAGTGAGCCAAATGGAGTTGTTCTCCCACAAGATCAACCACTCGCTGATCCTTCTTCAATATGCCCTTCACCAACATGCAGTGTTTCCTTGATTGAATTAGCTCTCACACCAATATTTGCGTCTAGAGCCTTTGCATTGAGGGCTATCTGAAACGGGCTGTGGCGCTGAAGTTGCCTGTGAATGTGGAGTTGGTGGCATGTGAAACCCGCATGTGGAGCATTCGTTTGTGTGCGATGCTCTACCAGGTTCATTCCTAGATAATTGCACTCAAGGGCACTAAGCATAGAGTGTGAAAACTGAGTTCCTTGAGAGTTGCTTGGAAGCCTGATGGTGTGTGAAGTTAGTGAGCCAAATGGAGTTGTTCTCCCACAAGAACCACTCGGCTGATCCTTCTTCAATATGCCCTTCACCAACATGCAGTGTTTCCTTGATTGAATTAGCTCTCACACCAATATTTGCGTCTAGAGCCTTTGCATTGAGGGCTATCTGAAAACGGCTGTGGCGCTGAAGTTGCCTGTGAATGTGGAGTTGGTGGCATGTGAAACCCGCATGTGAGCATTCGTTGTGTGGGATGCTCTACCAGGTTCATTCCTAGATTCAAAGGCACTAAGCAAGAGTGTGAATAAGCATAGAGTGTAAAACAGTTCCTTGAGAGCTTCTTGAAGCCTGATGGTGTGTGAAGTTAGTGAGCCAAATGGAGTTGTTCTCCCACAAGAACCACTCGGCTGATCCTTCTTTCAATATGCCCTTCACCAACATGCAGTGTTTCCTTGATTGAATTAGCTCTCACACCAATATTTGCGTCTAGAGCCTTTGCATTGAGGGCTATCTGAAAACGGGTGTGGCGCTGAAGTTGCCTGTGAATGTGGAGTTGGTGGCATGTGAAACCCGCATGTGGAGCATTCGTTTGTGTGGATGCTCTACCAAGGTTCATTCTAGTAGAATACTCAAAGGGCCATAAGAATAGAGTGTGAAAACTGAGTTTCCTTGAGAGCTGCTTGGAAGCCTGATGGTGTGTGAAGTTAGTGAGCCAAATGGAGTTGTTCTCCCACAAGAACCCACTCGCTGATCCTTCTTCAATATGCCCTTCACCAACATGCAGTGTTTCCTTGATTGAATTAGCTCTCACACCAATATTGGCGTCTAGAGCCTTTGCATTGAGGGCTATCTGAAAACGGCTGTGGCGCTGAAGTTGCCTGTGAATGTGGAGTTGGTGGCATGTGAAACCCGCATGTGGAGCATTCGTTTGTGTGGGATGCTCTACCAAGGTTCATTCCTAGATAATGCACTCAAAGGGCACTAAGCATAGAGTGTGAAAACTGAGTTTCTTGAGAGCTGCTTGGAAGCCTGATGGTGTGTGAAGTTAGTGAGCCAAATGGAGTTGTTCTCCCACAAGAACCACTCGGCTGATCCTTCTTCAATATGCCCCTTCACCAACATGCAGTGTTTCCTTGATTGAATTAGCTCTCACACCAATATTTGCGTCTAGAGCCTTTGCATTGAGGGCTATCTGAAAACGGCTGTGGCGCTGAAGTTGCCTGTGAATGTGAGTTGGTGGCATGTGAAAAACCGCATGTGGGAGCATTCGTTTGTGTGGCGATGCTCTACCAGGTTCATTCCTAAGATAATTCACTCAAAGGGCACTAAGAATAGAGTGTGAAAACTGAGTTTCCTTGAGAGCTGCTTGGAAGCCTGATGGTGTGTGAAGTTAGTGAGCCAAATGGAGTTGTTCTCCACAGAACCACTCGGCTGATCCTTCTTCAATATGCCCTTCACCAACATGCAGTGTTTCCTTGATTGAATTAGCTCTCACACCAATATTTGCGTCTAGAGCCTTTGGCATTGAGGGCTATCTGAAAAACGGCTGTGGCGCTGAAGTTGCCTGTGAATGTGGAGTTGGTGGCATGTGAAACCCGCATGTGGAGCATTCGTTTGTGTGGGATGCTCTACCAGGTTCATTCCTAGATAATGCACTCAAAGGGCACTAAGCATAGAGTGTGAAAACTGAGTTTCCTTGAGAGCTGCTTGGAAGCCTGATGGCTGTGTGACGTTAGTGAGCCAAATGGAGTTGTTCTCCCACAAGAACCACTCGGCTGATCCTCTTCAATATGCCCTTCACCAACATGCAGTGTTTCCTTGATTGAATTAGCTCTCACACAATATTTGCGTCTAGAGCCTTTTGCATTGAGGGCTATCTGAAAACGGCTGTGGCGCTGAAGTTGCCTGTGAATGTGGAGTTGGTGGCATGTGAAACCCGCATGTGGAGCATTCGTTTGTGTGGGATGCTTACCAAGGCTTCATTTCAGTCCCTAGGCACACAAAGAGCACTAAGCATAGAGTGTGAAAACTGAGTTTCCTTGAGAGCTGCTTGGAAGCCTGATGGTGTGTGAAGTTAGTGAGCCAAATGGAGTTGTTCTCCACAAGAACCACTCGGCTGATCCTTCTTCAATATGCCCTTCACCAACATGCAGTGTTTCCTTGATTGAATTAGCTCTCACACCAATATTTGCGTCTAGAGCCTTTGCATTGAGGGCTATCTGAAAACGGGTGTGGCGCTGAAGTTGCCTGTGAATGTGGAGTTGGTGGCATGTGAAACCCGCATGTGGAGCATTCGTTTGTGTGCGATGCTCTACCAGTTCATTCCTAGATCATTCACTCAAATGGCAATAAGAATAGAGTGTGAAAACTGAGTTTTCCTTGAGAGCTGCTTGGAGCCTGATGGTGTGTGAAGTTAGTGAGCCAAATGGAGTTGTTCTCCCACAAGAACCACTCGGCTGATCCTTCTTCAATATGCCCTTCACCAACATGCAGTGTTTCCTTGATTGAATTAGCTCTCACACCAATATTTGCGTCTAGAGCCTTTGCATTGAGGGCTATCTGAAAACGGCTGTGGCGCTGAAGTTGCCTGTGAATGTGGAGTTGGTGGCATGTGAAACCCGCATGTGGAGCATTCGTTTGTGTGGGATGCTGACCAAGCTTCATTTCAGTCCTAGGCACACAAAGAGCACTAAGCATAGATTGTGAAACTGAGTTTCCTTGAGAGCTGCTTGGAAGCCTGATGGTGTGTGAAGTTAGTGAGCCAAATGGAGTTGTTCTCCCACAAGAACCACTCGGCTGAATCTTCTTCATATGCCCTTCACCAACATGCAGTGTTTCCTTGATTGAATTAGCTCTCACACCAATATTTGCGTCTAGAGCCTTTGCATTGAGGGCTATCTGAAAACGGCTGTGGCGCTGAAGTTGCCCTGTGAATGTGGAGTTGGTGGCATGTGAAACCCGCATGTGGAGCAATCGTTTGTGTGCGATGCTCTCCAAGATTCATTTCAGTCCTAGGCACACAAAGGGCACTAAGCATAGAGTGTGAAAACTGAGTTTCCTTGAGAGCTGCTTGGAAGCCTGATGGTGTGTGAAGTTAGTGAGCAAATGGAGTTGTTCTCCCACAAGAACCACTCGCTGATCCTTCTTCAATATGCCCTTCACCAACATGCAGTGTTTCCTTGATTGAATTAGCTCTCACACCAATATTTGCGTCTAGAGCCTTTGCATTGAGGGCTATCTGAAAACGGCTGTGGCGCTGAAGTTGCCTGTGAATGTGGAGTTGGTGGCATGTGAAACCCGCATGTGGAGCATTCGTTTGTGTGGGATGCTCTACCAGGTTCATTCCTAGATATGCACTCAACGGGCACTAAGCATAGAGTGTGAAAACTGAGTTTCCTTGAGAGCTGCTTGGAAGCCTGATGGCTGTGTGAAGTTAGTGAGCCAAATGGAGTTGTTCTCCCACAAGAACCACTCGGCTGAATCCTTCTTCAATATGCCCTTCACCAACATGCAGTGTTTCCTTGATGAATTAGCTCTCACACCAATATTTGCGTCTAGAGCCTTTGCATTGAGGGCTATCTGAAAACGGCTGTGGCGCTGAAGTTGCCTGTGAATGTGGAGTTGGTGGCATGTGAAACCCGCATGTGGAGCATTCGTTTGTGTGGGATGCTCTACCAGGTTCATTCCTAGATAATGCAACTCAAAGGGCACTAAGCATAGAGTGTCGAAAACTGAGTTTCCTTGAGAGCTGCTTGGAAGCCTGATGGTGTGTGAAGTTAGTGAGCCAAATGGAGTTGTTCTCCCACAAGAACCACTCGGCTGATCCTTCTTCAATATTGCCCTTCACCAACATGCAGTGTTTCCTTGATTGAATTAGCTCTCACACCAATATTTGCGTCTAGAGCCTTTGCATTGAGGGCTATCTGAAAACGGCTGTGGCGCTGAAGATGCCTGTGAATGTGGAGTTGGTGGCATGTGAAACCCGCATGTGAGCATTCGTTTCTGGGGATGCTCTACCAGGGTTCATTCCTAGATAATGCACTCAAAGGGCACTAAGCATAGAGTGTGAAAACTGAGTTTCCTTGAGAGCTGCTTGGAAGCCTGATGGTGTGTGAAGTAGTGAGCCAAATGGAGTTGTTTCTCCCACAAGAACCACTCGGCTGATCCTTCTTCAATATGCCTTCACCAACATGCAGTGTTTCCTTGATTGAATTAGCTCTCAC
>NW_026697003.1:0-53526 GCF_030435755.1 Ochotona princeps | reverse complement strand
GAGAACAATTCCATTTGGCTCACTAACTTCACACACCATCAGGCTTCCAAGCAGCTCTCAAGGAAACTCAGTTTTCACACTCTATGCTTAGTGCCCTTTGAGTGCATTATCTAGGAATGAACCTGGTAGAGTATCCCACACAAACGAATGCTCCACATGCGGGTTTCACATGCCACCAACTCCACATTCACAGGCAACTTCAGCGCCACAGCCGTTTTCAGATAGCCCTCAATGCAAAGGCTTTAGACGCAAATATTAGTGTGAGAGCTAATTCAATCAAGGAAACACTGCATGTTGGTGAAGGGCATATTGAAGAAGGATCAGCCGAGTGGTTCTTGTGGGAGAACAACTCCATTTGGCTCACTAACTTCACACACCATCAGGCTTCCAAGCAGCTCTCAAGGAAACTCAGTTTTCACACTCTATGCTTAGTGCGCTTTGAGTGCCTAGGCCTGAATGAAGCTTGGTGAGCATCCCACACAAATGAATGCTCCATATGCGGGTTTCACATGCCACCAACTCCACATTCACAGGCAACTTCAGCGCCACAGCCGTTTTCAGATAGCCCTCAATGGAAAGGCTCTAGACGCAAATATTGGTGTGAGAGCTAAATCAATCAAGGAAACACTGCATGTTGGTGAAGGGGCATATTGAAGAAGGATCAGCCGAGTGGTTCTTGTGGGAGAACAACTCCATTTGGCTCACTAACTTCACACACCATCAGGCTTCCAAGTAGCTCTCAAGGAAACTCAGTTTTCACACTCTATGCTTACTGCCCTTTGAGTGCCTAGGACTGAAATGAAGCTTGGTGAGCATCCCACACAAACGAATGCTCCACATGCGGGTTTCACATGCCACCAACTCCACATTCACAGGCAACTTCAGCGCCACAACCGTTTTCAGATAGCCCTCAATGCAAAGGCTCTAGACGCAAATATTGGTGTGAGAGCTAATTCAATCAAGGAAACACTGCATGTTGGTGAAGGGCATATTGAAGAAGGATCAGCCGAGTGGTTCTTGTGGGAGAACAACTCCATTTGGCTCACTAACTTCACACACCATCAGGCTTCCAAGCAGCTCTCAAGGAAACTCAGTTTTCACACTCTATGCTTAGTGCCCTTTGAGTGCATTATCTAGGAATGAACCTGGTAGAGCATCCCACACAAACGAATGCTCCACATGCGGTTTTCACATGCCACCAACTCCACATTCACGGGCAACTTCAGCGCCACAGACATTTTCAGATAGCCCTCAATGTAAAGCCTCTAGACGCAAATATTGGTGTGAGAGCTAATTCAATCAAGGAAACACTGCATGTTGGTGAAGGGCATATTGAAGAAGGATCAGCCGAGTGGTTCTTGTGGGAGAACAACTCCATTTGGCTCACTAACTTCATACACCATCAGGCTTCCAAGCAGCTCTCAAGGAAACTCAGTTTTCACACTCTATGCTTAGTGCCCTTTGAGTGCATTATCTAGGAATGATCCTGGTAGAGCATCCCACACAAACGAATGCTCCACATGTGGGTTTCACATGCCACCAACTCCACATTCACAGGCAACTTCAGCGCCACAGCCGTTTTCACATAGCTCTCAATGCAAAGGCTTTAGACGCAAATATTGGTGTGAGAGCTAATTCAATCAAGGAAACACTGCATGTTGGTGAAGGGCATATTGAAGAAGGATCAGCCGAGTGGTTCTTGTGGGAGAACAACTCCATTTGGCTCACTAACTTCACACACACCATCAGGCTTCCAAGCAACTCTCAAGGAAACTCAGTTTTCACACTCTATGCTTAGTGCCCTTAGAGTGCCTAGGACTGAAATGAAGCTTGGTGAGCATCCCACACAAACGAATGCTCCACATGCGGGTTTCACATGCCACCAACTCCACATTCACGGTCAATTTCAGTGCCACAGCCGTTTTCACATAGCTCTCAATGCAAAGGATCTAGAAGCAAATATTGGTGTGAGAGCTAATTCAATCAAGGAAACACTGCATGTTGATGAAGGGCATATTGAAGAAGGATCAGCCGAGTGGTTCTTGTGGGAGAACAACTCCATTTGGCTCACTAACTTCACACACCATCAGGCTTCCAAGCAGCTCTCAAGGAAACTCAGTTTTCACACTCTATGCTTAGTGCCCTTTGAGTGCATTATCTAGGAATGAACCTGGTAGAGCATCGCACACAAACGAATGCTCCGCATGCGGGTTTCACATGCCACCAACTCCACATTCACAGGCAACTTCAGCGCCACAGCCTTTTCAGATAGCCCTCAATGCAAAGGCTTTAGACGCAAATATTGGTGTGAGAGCTAACTCAATCAAGGAAAAACTGCATGTTGGTGAAGGGCATATTGAAGAAGGATCAGCCGAGTGGTTCTTGTGGGAGAACAACTCCATTTGGCTCACTAACTTCACACACCATCAGGCTTCCAAGCAGCTCTCAAGGAAACTCAGTTTTCACACTCTATGCTTAGTGCCCTTTGAGTGCCTAGGACTGAAATGAAGCTTGGTGAGCATCCCACACAAACGAATGCTCCACATGCGGGTTTCACATGCCACCAACTCCACATTCACGGGCAACTTCAGCGCCACAGCCGTTTTCAGATAGCCTTCAATGCAAAGTCTCTAGACGCAAATATTGGTGTGAGAGCTAATTCAATCAAGGAAACACTGCATGTTGGTGAAGGGCATATTGAAGAAGGATCAGCCGAGTGGTTCTTGTGGGAGAACAACTCCATTTGGCTCACTAACTTCACACACCATCAGGCTTCCAAGCAGCTCTCAAGGAAACTCAGTTTTCACACTCTATGCTTAGTGCCCTTTGAGTGCATTATCTAGGAATGAACCTGGTAGAGCATCCCACACAAACGAATGCTCCACATGCGGGTTTCACATGCCACCAACTCCACATTCACAGGCAACTTCAGCGCCACAGCGTTTTCAGATAGACCTCAATGCAAAGGCTCCAGACGCAAATATTGGTGTGAGAGCTAATTCAATCAAGGAAACACTGCATGTTGGTGAAGGGCATATTGAAGAAGGATCAGCCGAGTGTTTCTTGTGGGAGAACAACTCCATTTGGCTCACTAACTTCACACACCATCAGGCTTCCAAGCAGCTCTCAAGGAAACTCAGTTTTCACACTCTATGCTTAGTGCCCTTTGAGTGCATTATCTAGGAATGAACCTGGTAGAGCATCCCACACAAACGAATGCTCCACATGCGGGTTTCACATGCCACCAACTCCACATTCACAGGCAACTCAGCGCCACAGCCGTTTTCAGATAGCCCTCCATGCAAAGGCTTTAGACGGAAATATTAGTGTGAGAGCTAATTCAATCAAGGAAACACTGCATGTTGGTGAAGGGCATATTGAAGAAGGATCAGCCGAGTGGTTCTTGTGGGAGAACAACTCCATTTGGCTCACTAACTTCACACACCATCAGGCTTCCAAGCAGCTCTCAAGGAAACTCAGTTTTCACCACTCTATGCTTAGTGCCCTTTGAGTGCCTAGGACTGAAATGAAGCTTGGTGAGCATCCCACACAAACGAATGCTCCACATGCGGGTTTCACATGCCACCAACTCCACATTCACAGGCAACTTCAGCGCCACTGCCGTTTTCAGATAGGCCTCAATACAAAGGCTCTAGACGCAAATATTGGAGTGAGAGCTAATTCAATCAAGGAAACACTGCATGTTGGTGAAGGGCATATTGAAGAAGGATCAGCCGAGTGGTTCTTGTGGGAGAACAACTCCATTTGGCTCACTAACTTCACACACCATCAGGCTTCCAAGCAGCTCTCAAGGAAACTCACTTTTCACGCTCTATGCTTAGTGCCCTTTGAGTGCATTATCTAGGAATGAACCTGGTAGAGCATCCCACACAAACGAATGCTCCACATGCGGGTTTCACATGCCACCAACTCCACTTTCACGGTCAATTTCAGCGCCACAGCCGTTTTCACATAGCTATCAATGCAAAGGCTCTAGACGCAAATATTGGTGTGAGAGCTAATTCAATCAAGGAAACAATGCATGTTGGTGAAGGGCATATTGAAGAAGGATCAGCCGAGTGGTTCTTGTGGGAGAACAACTCCATTTGGCTCACTAACTTCACACACCATCAGGCTTCCAAGCAGCTCTCAAGGAAACTCAGTTTTCACACTCTATGCTTAGTGCCCTTTGAGTGCCTAGGACTGAAATGAAGCTTGGTGAGCATCCCACACAAACGAATGCTCCACATGCGGGTTTCACATGCCACCAACTCCACATTCACGGGCAACTTCAGCGCCACAGCCGTTTTCAGATAGCCTTCAATGCAAAGTCTCTAGACGCAAATATTGGTGTGAGAGCTAATTCAATCAAGGAAACACTGCATGTTGGTGAAGGGCATATTGAAGAAGGATCAGCCGAGTGGTTCTTGTGGGAGAACAACTCCATTTGGCTCACTAACTTCACACACCATCAGGCTTCCAAGCAGCTCTCAAGGAAACTCAGTTTTCACACTCTATGCTTAGTGCCCTTTGAGTGCATTATCTAGGAATGAACCTGGTAGAGCATCCCACACAAACGAATGCTCCACATGCGGGTTTCACATGCCACCAACTCCACATTCACAGGCAACTTCAGCGCCACAGCCGTTTTCAGATAGACCTCAATGCAAAGGCTCCAGACGCAAATATTGGTGTGAGAGCTAATTCAATCAAGGAAACACTGCATGTTGGTGAAGGGCATATTGAAGAAGGATCAGCCGAGTGTTTCTTGTGGGAGAACAACTCCATTTGGCTCACTAACTTCACACACCATCAGGCTTCCAAGCAGCTCTCAAGGAAACTCAGTTTTCACACTCTATGCTTAGTGCCCTTTGAGTGCATTATCTAGGAATGAACCTGGTAGAGCATCCCACACAAACGAATGCTCCACATGCGGGTTTCACATGCCACCAACTCCACATTCACAGGCAACTTCAGCGCCACAGCCGTTTTCAGATAGCCCTCCATGCAAAGGCTTTAGACGGAAATATTAGTGTGAGAGCTAATTCAATCAAGGAAACACTGCATGTTGGTGAAGGGCATATTGAAGAAGGATCAGCCGAGTGGTTCTTGTGGGAGAACAACTCCATTTGGCTCACTAACTTCACACACCATCAGGCTTCCAAGCAGCTCTCAAGGAAACTCAGTTTTCACACTCTATGCTTAGTGCCCTTTGAGTGCCTAGGACTGAAATGAAGCTTGGTGAGCATCCCACACAAACGAATGCTCCACATGCGGGTTTCACATGCCACCAACTCCACATTCACAGGCAACTTCAGCGCCACTGCCGTTTTCAGATAGGCCTCAATACAAAGGCTCTAGACGCAAATATTGGAGTGAGAGCTAATTCAATCAAGGAAACACTGCATGTTGGTGAAGGGCATATTGAAGAAGGATCAGCCGAGTGGTTCTTGTGGGAGAACAACTCCATTTGGCTCACTAACTTCACACACCATCAGGCTTCCAAGCAGCTCTCAAGGAAACTCACTTTTCACGCTCTATGCTTAGTGCCCTTTGAGTGCATTATCTAGGAATGAACCTGGTAGAGCATCCCACACAAACGAATGCTCCACATGCGGGTTTCACATGCCACCAACTCCACTTTCACGGTCAATTTCAGCGCCACAGCCGTTTTCACATAGCTATCAATGCAAAGGCTCTAGACGCAAATATTGGTGTGAGAGCTAATTCAATCAAGGAAACAATGCATGTTGGTGAAGGGCATATTGAAGAAGGATCAGCCGAGTGGTTCTTGTGGGAGAACAACTCCATTTGGCTCACTAACTTCACACACCATCAGGCTTCCAAGCAGCTCTCAAGGAAACTCAGTTTTCACACTCTATGCTTAGTGCCCTTTGAGTGCATTATCTAGGAATGAACCTGGTAGAGCATCCCACACAAACGAATGCTCCACATGCGGGTTTCACATGCCACCAACTCCACATTCACAGGCAACTTCAGCGCCACAGCCGTTTTCAGATACCCCACAATGCAAAGGCTCCAGACGCAAATATTGGTGTGAGAGTTAATTCAATCAAGGAAACACTGCATGTTGATGAAGGGCATATTGAAGAAGGATCAGCCGAGTGGTTCTTGTGGGAGAACAACTCCATTTGGCTCACTAACTTCACACACCATTAGGCTTCAAGCAGCTCTCAAGGAAACTCAGTTTTCACACTCTATGTTTAGTGCCCTTTGAGTGCCTAGGACTGAAATGAAGCTTGGTGAGCATCCCACACAAACGAATGCTCCGCATGCGGGTTTCACATGCCACCAACTCCACATTCACAGGCAACTTCAGCGCCACAGCCATTTTCAGATAGCCCTCAATGCAAAGGCTCTAGACGCAAATATTGGTGTGAGAGCTAATTCAATCAAGGAAACACTGCATGTTGGTGAAGGGCATATTGAAGAAGGATCAGCCGAGTGGTTCTTGTGGGAGAACAACTCCATTTGGCTCACTAACTTCACACACCATCAGGCTTCCAAGCAGCTCTCAAGGAAACTCAGTTTTCACACTCTATGCTTAGTGCCCTTTGAGTGCCTAGGACTGAAATGAAGCTTGGTGAGCATCCCACACAAACGAATGCTCCACATGCGGGTTTCACATGCCACCAACTCCACTTTCACGGTCAATTTGAGCGCCACAGCCGTTTTCAGATAGCCCTCAATGCAAAGGATCTAGAAGCAAATATTGGTGTGAGAGCTAATTCAATCAAGGAAACACTGCATGTTGGTGAAGGGCATATTGAAGAAGGATCAGCCGAGTGGTTCTTGTGGAGAACAACTCCATTTGGCTCACTAACTTCACACACCATCAGGCTTCCAAGCACCTCTCAAGGAAACTCAGTTTTCACACTCTATGCTTAGTGCCCTTTGAGTGCCTAGGACTGAAATGAGCTTGGTGAGCATCCCACACAAATGAATGCTCCCACATGCGGGTTTCACATGCCACCAACTCCACATTCACAGGCAACTTCAGCGCCACAGCCGTTTTCAGATAGCCCTCAATGCAAAGGCTCTAGACGCAAATATTGGTGTGAAGAGAGCTAATTCAATCAAGGAAACACTGCATGTTGGTGAAGGGCATATTGAAGAAGGATCAGCCAAGTGGTTCTTGTGGCAGAACAACTCCATTTGGCTCACTAACTTCACACACCATCAGGCTTCCAAGCAGCTCTCAAGGAAACTCAGTTTTCACACTCTATGCTTAGTGCCCTTTGAGTGCATTATCTAGGAATGAACCTGGTATAACATCACACACAAACGAATGCTCCACATGCGGGTTTCACATGCCACCAACTACACATTCACAGGCAACTTCAGCGCCACAGCCGTTTTCAGATAGGCCTCAATACAAAGGCTCTAGACGCAAATATTGGTGTGAGAGCTAATTCAATCAAGGAAACACTGCATGTTGGTGAAGGGGCATATTGAAGAAGGATCAGCCGAGTGGTTCTTGTGGGGAGAACAACTCCATTTGGCTCACTAACTTCACACACCATCAGGCTTCCAAGCAGCTCTCAAGGAAACTCAGTTTTCACGCTCTATGCTTAGTGCCCTTTGAGTGCATTATCTAGGAATGAACCTGGTAGAGCATCCCACACAAACGAATGCTCCACATGGGGGTTTCACATGCCACCAACCTCCACTTTCACGGTCAATTTCAGCGCCACAGCCGTTTTCACATAGCTCTCAATGCAAAGGCTTTAGACGCAAATATTGGTGTGAGAGCTAATTCAATCAAGGAAACACTGCATGTTGCTGAAGGGCATATTGAAGAAGGATCAGCCGAGTGGTTCTTGTGGGAGAACAACTCCATTTGGCTCACTAACTTCACACACCATCAGGCTTCCAAGCAGCTCTCAAGGAAACTCAGTTTTCACACTCTATGCTTAGTGCCCTTTGAGTGCCTAGGACTGAAATGAAACTTGGTGAGCATCCCACACAAACGAATGCTCCACATGCGGGTTTCACATGCCGCCAACTCCACATTCACAGGCAACTTCAGCGCCACAGCCGTTTTCAGATAGCCCTCAATGCAAAGGCTCTAGACGCAAATATTGGTGTGAGAGCTAATTCAATCAAGGAAACACTGCATGTTGGTGAAGGGCATATTGAAGAAGAATCAGCCGAGTGGTTCTTGTGGGAGAACAACTCCATTTGGCTCACTAACGTCACACACCATCAGGCTTCCAAGCAGCTCTCAAGGAAACTCAGTTTTCACACTCTATGCTTAGTGCCCTTTGAGTGCATGATCTAAGAATGAACCTGGTAGAGCATCCCACACAAACGAATGCTCCACATGCGGGTTTCACATGCCACCAACTCCACTTTCACGGTCAATTTCAGCGCCACAGCCGTTTTCACATAGCTATCAATGCAAAGGCTCTAGACGCAAATATTGGTGTGAGAGCTAATTCAATCAAGGAAACACTGCATGTTGGTGAAGGGCATATTGAAGAAGGATCAGCCGAGTGGTTCTTGTGGGAGAACAACTCCATTTGGCTCACTAACTTCACACACCATCAGGCTTCCAAGCAGCTCTCAAGGAAACTCAGTTTTCACACTCTATGCTTAGTGCCCTTTGAGTGCATTATCTAGGAATGAACCTGGTAGAGCATCCCACACAAACGAATGCTCCACATGCGGGTTTCACATGCCACCAACTCCACATTCACAGGCAACTTCAGCGCCACAGCCGTTTTCAGATACCCCTCAATGCAAAGGCTCCAGACGCAAATATTGGTGTGAGAGTTAATTCAATCAAGGAAACACTGCATGTTGATGAAGGGCATATTGAAGAAGGATCAGCCGAGTGGTTCTTGTGGGAGAACAACTCCATTTGGCTCACTAACTTCACAACCATTAGGCTTCAAGCAGCTCTCAAGGAAACTCAGTTTTCACACTCTATGTTTAGTGCCCTTTGAGTGCCTAGGACTGAAATGAAGCTTGGTGAGCATCCCACACAAACGAATGCTCCGCATGCGGGTTTCACATGCCACCAACTCCACATTCACAGGCAACTTCAGCGCCACAGCCATTTTCAGATAGCCCTCAATGCAAAGGCTCTCGACGCAAATATTGGTGTGAGAGCTAATTCAATCAAGGAAACACTGCATGTTGGTGAAGGGCATATTGAAGAAGGATCAGCCGAGTGGTTCTTGTGGGAGAACAACTTCATTTGGCTCACTAACTTCACACACCATCAGGCTTCCAAGCAGTTCTCAAGGAAACTCAGTTTTCACACTCTATGCTTAGTGCCCTTTGAGTGCCTAGGACTGAAATGAAGCTTGGTGAGCATCCCACACAAACGAATGCTCCACATGCGGGTTTCACATGCCACCAACTCCACTTTCACGGTCAATTTGAGCGCCACAGCCGTTTTCAGATAGCCCTCAATGCAAAGGATCTAGAAGCAAATATTGGTGTGAGAGCTAATTCAATCAAGGAAACACTGCATGTTGGTGAAGGGCATATTGAAGAAGGATCAGCCGAGTGGTTCTTGTGGGAGAACAACTCCATTTGGCTCACTAACTTCACACACCATCAGGCTTCCAAGCAGCTCTCAAGGAAACTCAGTTTTCACACTCTATGCTTAGTGCCCTTTGAGTGCCTAGGACTGAAATGAAGCTTGGTGAGCATCCCACACAAATGAATGCTCCACATGCGGGTTTCACATGCCACCAACTCCACATTCACAGGCAACTTCAGCGCCACAGCCGTTTTCAGATAGCCCTCAATGCAAAGGCTCTAGACGCAAATATTGGTGTGAGAGCTAATTCAATCAAGGAAACACTGCATGTTGGTGAAGGGCATATTGAAGAAGGATCAGCCGAGTGGTTCTTGTGGCAGAACAACTCCATTTGGCTCACTAACTTCACACACCATCAGGCTTCCAAGCAGCTCTCAAGGAAACTCAGTTTTCACACTCTGTGCTTAGTGCCCTTTGAGTGCATTATCTAGGAATGAACCTGGTATAACATCACACACAAACGAATGCTCCACATGCGGGTTTCACATGCCACCAACTCCACATTCACAGGCAACTTCAGCGCCACAGCCGTTTTCAGATAGGCCTCAATACAAAGGCTCTAGACGCAAATATTGGTGTGAGAGCTAATTCAATCAAGGAAACACTGCATGTTGGTGAAGGGCATATTGAAGAAGGATCAGCCGAGTGGTTCTTGTGGGAGAACAACTCCATTTGGCTCACTAACTTCACACACCATCAGGCTTCCAAGCAGCTCTCAAGGAAACTCAGTTTTCACGCTCTATGCTTAGTGCCCTTTGAGTGCATTATCTAGGAATGAACCTGGTAGAGCATCCCACACAAACGAATGCTCCACATGGGGGTTTCACATGCCACCAACTCCACTTTCACGGTCAATTTCAGCGCCACAGCCGTTTTCACATAGCTATCAATGCAAAGGCTCTAGACGCAAATATTGGTGTGAGAGCTAATTCATTCAAGGAAACACTGCATGTTGGTGAAGGGCATATTGAAGAAGGATCAGCCGAGTGGTTCTTGTGGGAGAACAACTCCATTTGGCTCACTAACTTCACACACCATCAGGCGTCCAAGCAGCTCTCAAGGAAACTCAGTTTTCACACTCTATGCTTAGTGCCCTTTGAGTGCCTAGGACTGAAATGAAGCTTGGTGAGCATCCCACACAAACGAATGCTCCACATGCGGGTTTCACATGCCACCAACTCCACATTCACAGGCAACTTCAGCGCCACAGCCGTTTTCAGATAGCCCTCAATGCAAAGGCTCTAGACGCAAATATTGGTGTGAGAGCTAATTCAATCAAGGAAACACTGCATGTTGGTGAAGGGCATATTGAAGAAGAATCAGCCGAGTGGTTCTTGTGGGAGAACAACTCCATTTGGCTCACTAACGTCACACACCATCAGGCTTCCAAGCAGCTCTCAAGGAAACTCAGTTTTCACACTCTATGCTTAGTGCCCTTTGAGTGCCTAGTACTGAAATGAAGCTTGGTGAGCATCCCACACAAACGAATGCTCCACATGCGGGTTTCACATGCCACCAACTCCACATTCACAGGCAACTTCAGCGCCACAGCCGTTTTCAGATAGCCCTCAATGCAAAGGCTCTAGACGCAAATATTGGTGTGAAAGTTAATTCAATCAAGGAAACACTGCATGTTGATGAAGGGCATATTGAAGAAGGATCAGCCGAGTGGTTCTTGTGGGAGAACAACTCCATTTGGCGCACTAACTTCACACACCATTAGGCTTCAAGCAGCTCTCAAGGAAACTCAGTTTTCACACTATGCTTAGTGCCCTTTGAGTGCATGATCTAGGAATGAACCTGGTAGAGCATCCCACACAAACGAATGCTCCACATGCGGGTTTCACATGCCACCAACTCCACATTCACAGGCAACTTCAGCGCCACAGCCATTTTCAGATAGCCCTCAATGCAAAGGCTCTAGACGCAAATATTGGTGTGAGAGCTAATTCAATCAAGGAAACACTGCATGTTGGTGAAGGGCATATTGAAGAAGGATCAGCCGAGTGGTTCTTGTGGGAGAACAACTCCATTTGGCTCACTAACTTCACACACCATCAGGCTTCCAAGCAGCTCTCAAGGAAACTCAGTTTTCACACTCTATGCTTAGTGCCCTTTGAGTGCATTATCTAGGAATGAACCTGGCAGAGCATCCCACACAAACGAATGCTCCACATGCGGGTTTCACATGCCACCAACTCCACATTCACAGGCAACTTCAGCGCCACAGCCTTTTTCACACAGCTCTCAATGCAAAGGCTCTAGACCAAATATTGGTGTGAGAGCTAATTCAATCAAGGAAACACTGCATGTTGATGAAGGGCATATTGAAGAAGGATCAGCAGAGTGGTTCTTGTGGGAGAACAACTCCATTTGGCTCACTCACTTCACACACCATCAGGCTTCCAAGCAGCTCTCAAGGAAACTCAGTTTTCACACTCTATGCTTAGTGCCCTTTGAGTGCATTATCTAGGAATGAACCTGGTAGAGCATCCCACACAAACGAATGCTCCACATGCGGGTTTCACATGCCACCAACTCCACATTCACAGGCAACGTCAGCGCCACTGCCGTTTTCAGATAGTCCTCAATGCAAAGGCTCTAGACGCAAATATTGGTGTGAGAGCTAATTCAATCAAGGAAACACTGCAGGTTGGTGAAGGGCATATTGAAGAAGGATCAGCCGAGTGGTTCTTGTGGGAGAACAACTCCATTTGGCTCACTAACTTCACACACCATCAGGCTTCCAAGCAGCTCTCAAGGAAACTCAGTTTTCACACTCTATGCTTAGTGCCCTTTGAGTGCATTATCTAGGAATGAACCTGGTAGAGCATCCAACACAAACGAATGCTCCACATGCGGGTTTCACATGCCACCAACTCCACTTTCACGGTCAATTTCAGCGCCACAGCCGTTTTCACATAGCTATCAATGCAAAGGCTCTAGACGCAAATATTGGTGTGAGAGCTAATTCAATCAAGGAAACACTGCATGTTGGTGAAGGGCATATTGAAGAAGGATCAGCCGAGTGGTTCTTGTGGGAGAACAACTCCATTTGACTCACTAACTTCACACACCATCAGGCTTCCAAGCAGCTCTCAAGGAAACTCAGTTTTCACACTCTATGCTTAGTGCCCTTTGAGTGCCTAGGACTGAAATTAAGCTTCGTGAGCATCCCACACAAACGAATGCTCCACATGCGGGTTTCACATGCCACCAACTCCACATTCACAGGCAACTTCAGCGCCACAGCCATTTTCAGATAGCCCTCAATGCAAAGGCTCTAGACGCAAATATTGGTGTGAGAGCTAATTCAATCAAGGAAACACTGCATGTTGGTGAAGGGCATGTTGAAGAAGGATCAGCCGAGTAGTTCTTGTGGGAGAACAACTCCATTTGGCTCACTAGCTTCACACACCATCAGGCTTCCAAGCAGCTCTCAAGGAAACTCAGTTTTCACACTCTATGCTTAGTGCCCTTTGAGTGCATTATCTAGGAATGAACCTGGTAGAGCATCCCACACAAACGAATGCTCCACATGCGGGTTTCACATGCCACCAACTCCACATTCACAGGCAACTTCAGCGATACAGCCGTTTTCACATAGCTCTCAATGCAAAGGCTCTAGACGTAAATATTGGTGTGAGAGCTAATTCAATCAAGGAAACACTGCATGTTGGTGAAGGGCATATTGAAGAAGGATCAGCCGAGTGGTTCTTGTGGGAGAACAACTCCATTTGGCTCACTAACATCACACACCATCAAGCTTCCAAGCAGCTCTCAAGGAAACTCAGTTTTCACACTCTATGCTTAGTGCCCTTTGAGTGCATTATCTAGGAATGAACCTGGTAGAGCATCCCACACAAACGAATGCTCCACATGCGGGTTTCACATGCCACCAACTCCACATTCACAGGCAACTTCAGCGCCATTGCCGTTTTCAGATAGCCCTCAATGCAAAGGCTCTAGACGCAAATATTGGTGTGAGAGCTAAATCAATCAAGGAAACACTGCATGTTGGTGAAGGGCATATTGAAGAAGGATCAGCCGAGTGGTTCTTGTGGGAGAACAACTCCATTTGGCTCACTAACTTCACACACCATCAGGCTTCCAAGCAGCTCTCAAGGAAACTCAGTTTTCACACTCTATGCTTAGTGCCCTTTGAGTGCCTAGGACTGAAATGAAGCTTGGTGAGCATCCCACACAAACGAATGCTCCACATGCGGGTTTCACATGCCACCAACTCCACATTCACAGGCAACTTCAGCGCCACAGCCGTTTTCAGATAGCCCTCAATGCAAAGGCTCTAGACGCAAATATTGGTGTGAGAGCTAATTCAATCAAGGAAACACTGCATGTTGGTGAAGGGCATATTGAAGAAGAATCAGCCGAGTGGTTCTTGTGGGAGAACAACTCCATTTGGCTCACTAACGTCACACACCATCAGGCTTCCAAGCAGCTCTCAAGGAAACTCAGTTTTCACACTCTATGCTTAGTGCCCTTTGAGTGCCTAGGACTGAAATGAAGCTTGGTGAGCATCCCACACAAACGAATGCTCCACATGCGGGTTTCACATGCCACCAACTCCACATTCACAGGCAACTTCAGCGCCACAGCCGTTTTCAGATAGCCCTCAATGCAAAGGCTCTAGACGCAAATATTGGTGTGAAAGTTAATTCAATCAAGGAAACACTGCATGTTGATGAAGGGCATATTGAAGAAGGATCAGCCGAGTGGTTCTTGTGGGAGAACAACTCCATTTGGCGCACTAACTTCACACACCATTAGGCTTCAAGCAGCTCTCAAGGAAACTCAGTTTTCACACTATGCTTAGTGCCCTTTGAGTGCATGATCTAGGAATGAACCTGGTAGAGCATCCCACACAAACGAATGCTCCACATGCGGGTTTCACATGCCACCAACTCCACATTCACAGGCAACTTCAGCGCCACAGCCATTTTCAGATAGCCCTCAATGCAAAGGCTCTAGACGCAAATATTGGTGTGAGAGCTAATTCAATCAAGGAAACACTGCATGTTGATGAAGGGCATATTGAAGAAGGATCAGCAGAGTGGTTCTTGTGGGAGAACAACTCCATTTGGCTCACTCACTTCACACACCATCAGGCTTCCAAGCAGCTCTCAAGGAAACTCAGTTTTCACACTCTATGCTTAGTGCCCTTTGAGTGCATTATCTAGGAATGAACCTGGTAGAGCATCCCACACAAACGAATGCTCCACATGCGGGTTTCACATGCCACCAACTCCACATTCACAGGCAACGTCAGCGCCACTGCCGTTTTCAGATAGTCCTCAATGCAAAGGCTCTAGACGCAAATATTGGTGTGAGAGCTAATTCAATCAAGGAAACACTGCAGGTTGGTGAAGGGCATATTGAAGAAGGATCAGCCGAGTGGTTCTTGTGGGAGAACAACTCCATTTGGCTCACTAACTTCACACACCATCAGGCTTCCAAGCAGCTCTCAAGGAAACTCAGTTTTCACACTCTATGCTTAGTGCCCTTTGAGTGCATTATCTAGGAATGAACCTGGTAGAGCATCCCACACAAACGAATGCTCCACATGCGGGTTTCACATGCCACCAACTCCACTTTCACGGTCAATTTCAGCGCCACAGCCGTTTTCACATAGCTATCAATGCAAAGGCTCTAGACGCAAATATTGGTGTGAGAGCTAATTCAATCAAGGAAACACTGCATGTTGGTGAAGGGCATATTGAAGAAGGATCAGCCGAGTGGTTCTTGTGGGAGAACAACTCCATTTGACTCACTAACTTCACACACCATCAGGCTTCCAAGCAGCTCTCAAGGAAACTCAGTTTTCACACTCTATGCTTAGTGCCCTTTGAGTGCCTAGGACTGAAATTAAGCTTCGTGAGCATCCCACACAAACGAATGCTCCACATGCGGGTTTCACATGCCACCAACTCCACATTCACAGGCAACTTCAGCGCCACAGCCGTTTTCAGATAGCCCTCAATGCAAAGGCTCTAGACGCAAATATTGGTGTGAGAGCTAATTCAATCAAGGAAACACTGCATGTTGGTGAAGGGCATGTTGAAGAAGGATCAGCCGAGTAGTTCTTGTGGGAGAACAACTCCATTTGGCTCACTAGCTTCACACACCATCAGGCTTCCAAGCAGCTCTCAAGCGAAACTCAGTTTTCACACTCTATGCTTAGTGCCCCTTTGAGTGTCTAGGACTGAAATGAAGCTTGGTGAGCATCCCACACAAACGAATGCTCCGCATGCGGGTTTCACATGCCACCAACTCCACATTCACAGGCAACTTCAGCGGCCACAGCCGTTTTGAGATAGCCCTCAATGCAAAGGCTCTAGACGCAAATTGTGGTGTGAGAGCTAATTCAATCAAGGAAACACTGCATGTTGGTGAAGGGCATATTGAAGAAGGATCAGCCGAGTGGTTCTTGTGGGAGAACAACTCCATTTGGCTCACTAACTTCACACACCATCAGGCTTCCAAGCAGCTCTCAAGGAAACTCAGTTTTCACACTCTATGCTTAGTGCCCTTTGAGTGCATTATCTAGGAATGAACCTGGTAGAGCATCCCACACAAACGAATGCTCCACATGCGGGTTTCACATGCCACCAACTCCACATTCACAGGCAACTTCAGCGCCACAGCCGTTTTCACATAGCTCTCAATGCAAAGGCTCTAGACGCAAATATTGGTGTGAGAGCTAATTCAATCAAGGAAACACTGCATGTTGGTGAAGGGCATATTGAAGAAGGATCAGCCGAGTGGTTCTTGTGGGAGAACAACTCCATTTGGCTCACTAACTTCACACACCAACAGGCTTCCAAGCAGCTCTCAAGGAAACTCAGTTTTCACACTCTATGCTTAGTGCCCTTTGAGTGCATTATCTAGGAATGAACCTGGTAGAGCATCCCACACAAACGAATGCTCCACATGCGGGTTTCACATGCCACCAACTCCACATTCACAGGCAACTTCAGCGATACAGCCGTTTTCACATAGCCCTCAATGCAAAGGCTCTAGACGCAAATATTGGTGTGAGAGCTAATTCAATCAAGGAAACACTGCATGTTGGTGAAGGGCATATTGTCAGCCGAGTGGTTCTTGTGGGAGAACAACTCCATTTGGCTCACTAACTTCACAACACCATCAGGCTTCCAAAGCAGCTCTCAAGGAAACTCAGTTTTCACACTCTATGCTTAGTGCCTTTGAGTGCATTATCTAGGAATGACCCTGGTAGAGCATCCCACACAAACGAATGCTCCACATGCGGGTTTCATATGCCACCAACTCCACATTCACAGGCAACTTCAGCGTCACAGCCGTTTTCAGATAGCCCTCAATGCAAAGGCTCTACAAACGCAAATATTGGTGTGAGAGCTAATTCAATCAAGGAAACACTGCATGTTGGTGAAGGGCATATTGAAGAAGGATCAGCGAGTGGTTCTTGTGGGAGAACAAACTCCATTTGGCTCACTAACATCACACACCATCAAGCTTCCAAGCAGCTCTCAAGGAAACTCAGTTTTCACACTCTATGCTTAGTGCCTCTTTGAGTGCATTATCTAGGAATGAACCTGGTAGAGCATCCCACACAAACGAATGCTCCACATGCGGGTTTTCACATGCCACCAACTCCACATTCACAGGCAACTTCAGCGCCATTGCCGTTTTCAGATAGCCCTCAATGCAAAGGCTCTAGACGCAAATATTGGTGTGAGAGCTAAATCAATCAAGGAAACACTGCATGTTGGTGAAGGGCATATTGAAGAAGGATCAGCCGAGTGGTTCTTGTGGGAGAACAACTCCATTTGGCTCACTAACTTCACACACCATCAGGCTTCCAAGCAGCTCTCAAGGAAACTCAGTTTTCACACTCTATGCTTAGTGCCCTTTGAGTGCCTAGGACTGAAATGAAGCTTGGTGAGCATCCCACACAAACGAATGCTCCACATGCGGGTTCACATGCCACCAACTCCACATTCACAGGCAACTTCAGCGCCACAGCCGTCTTTCAGATAGCCCTCAATGCAAAGGCTCTAGACGCAAAATATTGGTGTGAGAGCTAATTCAATCAAGGAAACACTGCATGTTGGTGAAGGGCATATTGAAGAAGAATCAGCCGAGTGGTTCTTGTGGAGAACAACTCCATTTGGCTCACTAACGTCCACACACCATCAGGCTTCCAAGCAGCTCTCAAGGGAAACTCAGTTTTCACACTCTATGCTTAGTGCCCTTTGAGTGCCTAGGACTGAAATGAAGCTTGGTGAGCATCCCACACAAACGAATGCTCCACATGCGGGTTTCACATGCCACCAACTCCACATTCACAGGCAACTTCAGCGCCACAGCCGTTTTTCAGATAGCCCTCAATGCAAAGGCTCTAGACGCAAATATTGGTGTGAAAGTTAATTCAATCAAGGAAAACACTGCATGTTGATGAAGGGCATATTGAAGAAGGATCAGCCGAGTGGTTCTTGTGGAGAACAACTCATTTGGCGCACTAACTTCACACACCATTAGGCTTCAAGCAGCTCTCAAGGAAACTCAGTTTTCACACTATGCTTAGTGCCCTTTGAGTGCATGATCTAGGAATGAACCTGGTAGAGCATCCACACAAAACGAATGCTCCACATGCGGGTTTCACATGCACCAACTCCACATTCACAGGCAACTTCAGCGCCACAGCCATTTTCAGATAGCCCTCAATGCAAAGGCTCTAGACGCAAATATTGGTGTGAGAGCTAATTCAATCAAGGAAAACACTGCATGTTGATGAAGGGCATATTGAAGAAGGATCAGCAGAGTGGTTCTTTGTGGGAGAACAACTCCATTTGGCTCACTCACTTCACACACCATCAGGCTTCCAAGCAGCTCTCAAGAAACTCAGTTTTCACACTCTATGCTTAGTGCCCTTTGAGTGCATTATCTAGGAATGAACCTGGTAGAGCATCCCACACAAACGAATGCTCCACATGCGGGTTTCACATGCCACCAACTCCACATTCACAGGCAACGTCAGCGCCACTGCCGTTTTCAGATAGTCCTCAATGCAAAGGCTCTAGACGCAAATATTGGTGTGAGAGCTAATTCAATCAAGGAAACACTGCAGGTTGGTGAAGGGCATATTGAAGAAGGATCAGCCGAGTGGTTCTTGTGGGAGAACAACTCCATTTGGCTCACTAACTTCACACACCATCAGGCTTCCAAGCAGCTCTCAAGGAAACTCAGTTTTCACACTCTATGCTTAGTGCCCTTTGAGTGCATTATCTAGGAATGAACCTGGTAGAGCATCCCACACAAACGAATGCTCCACATGCGGGTTTCACATGCCACCAACTCCACTTTCACGGTCAATTTCAGCGCCACAGCCGTTTTCAGATAGCCCTCAATGCAAAGGCTCTAGACGCAAATATTGGTGTGAGAGCTAATTCAATCAAGGAAACACTGCATGTTGGTGAAGGGCATATTGAAGAAGGATCAGCCGAGTGGTTCTTGTGGGAGAACAACTCCATTTGACTCACTAACTTCACACACCATCAGGCTTCCAAGCAGCTCTCAAGGAAACTCAGTTTTCACACTCTATGCTTAGTGCCCTTTGAGTGCCTAGGACTGAAATTAAGCTTCGTGAGCATCCCACACAAACGAATGCTCCACATGCGGGTTTCACATGCCACCAACTCCACATTCACAGGCAACTTCAGCGCCACAGCCGTTTTCAGATAGCCCTCAATGCAAAGGCTCTAGACGCAAATATTGGTGTGAGAGCTAATTCAATCAAGGAAACACTGCATGTTGGTGAAGGGCATGTTGAAGAAGGATCAGCCGAGTAGTTCTTGTGGGAGAACAACTCCATTTGGCTCACTAGCTTCACACACCATCAGGCTTCCAAGCAGCTCTCAAGGAAACTCAGTTTTCACACTCTATGCTTAGTGCCCTTTGAGTGTCTAGGACTGAAATGAAGCTTGGTGAGCATCCCACACAAACGAATGCTCCGCATGCGGGTTTCACATGCCACCAACTCCACATTCACAGGCAACTTCAGCGCCACAGCCGTTTTGAGATAGCCCTCAATGCAAAGGCTCTAGACGCAAATTGTGGTGTGAGAGCTAATTCAATCAAGGAAACACTGCATGTTGGTGAAGGGCATATTGAAGAAGGATCAGCCGAGTGGTTCTTGTGGGAGAACAACTCCATTTGGCTCACTAACTTCACACACCATCAGGCTTCCAAGCAGCTCTCAAGGAAACTCAGTTTTCACACTCTATGCTTAGTGCCCTTTGAGTGCATTATCTAGGAATGAACCTGGTAGAGCATCCCACACAAACGAATGCTCCACATGCGGGTTTCACATGCCACCAACTCCACATTCACAGGCAACTTCAGCGATACAGCCGTTTTCACATAGCTCTCAATGCAAAGGCTCTAGACGTAAATATTGGTGTGAGAGCTAATTCAATCAAGGAAACACTGCATGTTGGTGAAGGGCATATTGAAGAAGGATCAGCCGAGTGGTTCTTGTGGGAGAACAACTCCATTTGGCTCACTAACATCACACACCATCAAGCTTCCAAGCAGCTCTCAAGGAAACTCAGTTTTCACACTCTATGCTTAGTGCCCTTTGAGTGCATTATCTAGGAATGAACCTGGTAGAGCATCCCACACAAACGAATGCTCCACATGCGGGTTTCACATGCCACCAACTCCACATTCACAGGCAACTTCAGCGCCATTGCCGTTTTCAGATAGCCCTCAATGCAAAGGCTCTAGACGCAAATATTGGTGTGAGAGCTAAATCAATCAAGGAAACACTGCATGTTGGTGAAGGGCATATTGAAGAAGGATCAGCCGAGTGGTTCTTGTGGGAGAACAACTCCATTTGGCTCACTAACTTCACACACCATCAGGCTTCCAAGCAGCTCTCAAGGAAACTCAGTTTTCACACTCTATGCTTAGTGCCCTTTGAGTGCATTATCTAGGAATGAACCTGGTAGAGCATCCCACACAAACGAATGCTCCACATGCGGGTTTCACATGCCACCAACTCCACATTCACAGGCAACTTCAGCGCCACAGCCGTTTTCACATAGCTCTCAATGCAAAGGCTCTAGACGCAAATATTGGTGTGAGAGCTAATTCAATCAAGGAAACACTGCATGTTGGTGAAGGGCATATTGAAGAAGGATCAGCCGAGTGGTTCTTGTGGGAGAACAACTCCATTTGGCTCACTAACTTCACACACCAACAGGCTTCCAAGCAGCTCTCAAGGAAACTCAGTTTTCACACTCTATGCTTAGTGCCCTTTGAGTGCATTATCTAGGAATGAACCTGGTAGAGCATCCCACACAAACGAATGCTCCACATGCGGGTTTCACATGCCACCAACTCCACATTCACAGGCAACTTCAGCGATACAGCCGTTTTCACATAGCCCTCAATGCAAAGGCTCTAGACGCAAATATTGGTGTGAGAGCTAATTCAATCAAGGAAACACTGCATGTTGGTGAAGGGCATATTGAAGAAGGATCAGCCGAGTGGTTCTTGTGGGAGAACAACTCCATTTGGCTCACTAACTTCACACACCATCAGGCTTCCAAGCAGCTCTCAAGGAAACTCAGTTTTCACACTCTATGCTTAGTGCCCTTTGAGTGCATTATCTAGGAATGAACCTGGTAGAGCATCCCACACAAACGAATGCTCCACATGCGGGTTTCATATGCCACCAACTCCACATTCACAGGCAACTTCAGCGTCACAGCCGTTTTCAGATAGCCCTCAATGCAAAGGCTCTACACGCAAATATTGGTGTGAGAGCTAATTCAATCAAGGAAACACTGCATGTTGGTGAAGGGCATATTGAAGAAGGATCAGCCGAGTGGTTCTTGTGGGAGAACAACTCCATTTGGCTCACTAACTTCACACACCATCAGGCTTCCAAGCAGCTCTCAAGGAAACTCAGTTTTCACACTCTATGCTTAGTGCCCTTTGAGTGCATTATCTAGGAATGAACCTGGTAGAGCATCCCACACAAACGAATGCTCCACATGCGGGTTTCACATGCCACCAACTCCACTTTCACAGGCAACTTCAGCGCCACAGCCGTTTTCAGATAGCCCTCAATGCAAAGGCTCTAGACGCAAATATTGGTGTGAGAGCTAATTCAATCAAGGAAACACTGCATGTTGGTGAAGGGCATATTGAAGAAGGATCAGCCGAGTGGTTCTTGTGGGAGAACAACTCCATTTGGCTCACTAACTTCACACACCATCAGGCTTCCAAGCAGCTCTCAAGGAAACTCAGTTTTCACACTCTATGCTTAGTGCCCTTTGAGTGCATTATCTAGGAATGAACCTGGTAGAGCATCCCACACAAACGAATGCTCCACATGCGGGTTTCACATGCCACCAACTCCACATTCACAGGCAACTTCAGCGATACAGCCGTTTTCACATAGCCCTCAATGCAAAGGCTCTAGACGCAAATATTGGGTGAGAGCTAATTCAATCAAGGAAACACTGCATGTTGGTGAAGGGCATATGAAAGAAGGATCAGCCGAGTGGTTCTTGTGGGAGAACAACTCCATTTGGCTCACTAACTTCACACACCATCAGGCTTCCAAGCAGCTCTCAAGGAAACTCAGTTTTTCACACTCTATGCTTAGTGCCCTTTGAGTGCATTATCTAGGAATGAACCTGGTAGAGCATCCCACACAAACGAATGCTCCACATGCGGGTTTCATATGCCACCAACTCCACATTCACAGGCAACTTCAGCGCCACAGCCGTTTTCAGATAGCCCTCAATGCAAAGGCTCTACACGCAAATATTGGTGTGAGAGCTAATTCAATCAAGGAAAACACTGCATGTTGGTGAAGGGCATATTGAAGAAGGATCAGCCGAGTGGTTCTTGTGGGAGAACAACTCCATTTGGCTCACTAACTTCACACACCATCAGGCTTCCAAGCAGCTCTCAAGGAAACTCAGTTTTCACACTCTATGCTTAGTGCCCTTTGAGTGCATTATCTAGGAATGAACCTGGTAGAGCATCCACACAAACGAATGCTCCACATGCGGGTTTCACATGCCACCAACTCCACTTTCACATGGCAACTTCAGCGCCACAGCCGTTTTCAGATAGCCCTCAATGCAAAGGCTCTAGACGCAAATATTGGTGTGAGAGCTAATTCAATCAAGAAACACTGCATGTTGGTGAAGGGCATATTGAAGAAGGATCAGCCGAGTGGTTCTTGTGGGAGAACAACTCCATTTGGCTCACTAACTTCACACACCATCAGGCTTCCAAGCAGCTCTCAAGGAAACTCAGTTTTCACACTCTATGCTTAGTGCCCTTTGAGGTGCATTATCTAGGAATGAACCTGGTAGAGCATCCCACACAAACGAATGCTCCACAATGCGGGTTTCACATGCCACCAACTCCACATTCACAGGCAACTTCAGCGCCACTGCCGTTTCAGATAGCCCTCAATGCAAAGGCTCTAGACGCAAATATTGGTGTGAGAGCTAATTCAATCAAGGAAACACTGCATGTTGGTGAAGGGCCTATTGAAGAAGGATCAGCCGAGTGGTTCTTGTGGGAGAACAACTCCATTTGGCTCACTAACTTCACACACCATCAGGCTTCCAAGCAGCTCTCAAGGAAACTCAGTTTTCACATTCTATGCTTAGTGCCCTTTGAGTGCATTATCAAGGAATGAACCTGGTTAGAGCATCCCACACAAACGAATGCTCCACATGCGGGTTTCACATGCCACCAACTCCACTTTCACGGTCAATTTCAGCGCCACAGCCGTTTTCACATAGCTCTCAATGCAAAGGCTCTAGACGCAAATATTGGTGTGAGAGCTAATTCAATCAAGGAAACACTGCATGTTGGTGAAGGGCATATTGAAGAAGGATCAGCGAGTGGTTCTTGTGGGAGAACAACTCCAATTTGGCTCACTAACTTCACACACCAACAGGCTTCCAAGCAGCTCTCAAGGAAACTCAGTTTTCACACTCTATGCTTAGTGCCCTTTGAGTGCATTATCTAGGAATGAACCTGGTAGAGCATCCCACACAAACGAATGCTCCACATGCGGTTTCACATGCCACCAACTCCACATTCACAGGCAACTTCAGCGCCACAGCCGTTTTCACATAGCCCTCAATGCAAAGGCTCTAGACGCAAATATTGGTGTGAGAGCTAATTCAATCAAGGAAACACTGCATGTTGGTGAAGGGCATATTGAAGAAGGATCAGCCGAGTGGTTCTTGTGGGAGAACAACTCCATTTGGCTCACTAACTTCACACACCATCAGGCTCCAAGCAGCTCTCAAGGAAACTCAGTTTTCACACTCTATGCTTAGTGCCCTTTGAGTGCATTATCTAGAATGAACCTGGTAGAGCATCCCACACAAACGAATGCTCCACATGCGGGTTTCACATGCCACCAACTCCACATTCACAGGCAACTTCAGCGTCACAGCCGTTTTCAGATAGCCCTCAATGCAAAGGCTCTAGACGCAAATATTGGTGTGAGAGCTAATTCAATCAAGGAAACACTGCATGTTGGTTGAAGGGCATATTGAAGAAGGATCAGCCGAGTGGTTCTTGTGGAGAACAACTCCATTTGGCTCACTAACTTCACACACCATCAGGCTTCCAAGCAGCTCTCAAGGAAACTCAGTTTTCACACTCTATGCTTAGTGCCCTTTGAGTGCATTATCTAGGAATGAACCTGGTAGAGCATCCCACACAAACGAATGCTCCACATGCGGGTTTCACATGCCACCAACTCCACTTTCACAGGCAACTTCAGCGCCACAGCCGTTTTCAGATAGCCCTCAATGCAAAGGCTCTAGACGCAAATATTGGTGTGAGAGCTAATTCAATCAAGGAAACACTGCATGTTGGTGAAGGGCATATTGAAGAAGGATCAGCCGAGTGGTTCTTGTGGGAGAACAACTCCATTGGCTCACTAACTTCACACACCATCAGGCTTCCAAGCAGCTCTCAAGGAAACTCAGTTTTCACACTCTATGCTTAGTGCCCTTTGAGTGCATTATCTAGGAATGAACCTGGTAGAGCATCCCACACAAACGAATGCTCCACATGCGGGTTTCACATGCCATCAACTCCACAATTCTCAGGCAACTTCAGCGCCACTTGCCGCTTTCCAGATAGCCCTCAATGCAAAGGCTCTAGACGCAAATATTGGTGTGAGAGCTAATTCAATCAAGGAAACACTTGCATGTTGGTGAAGGGCATATTGAAGAAGGATCAGCCGAGTGGTTCTTGTGGAGAACAACTCCATTTGGCTCACTAACTTCACACACCATCAGGCTTCCAAGCAGCTCTCAAGGAAACTCAGTTTTCACACTCTATGCTTAGTGCCCTTTGAGTGCATTATCTAGGAATGAACCTGGTAGAGCATCCCACACAAACGAATGCTCCACATGCGGGTTTCACATGCCACCAACTCCACTTTCACGGTAAATTTCAGCGCCACAGCCGTTTTTCACATAGCTCTCAATGCAAAGGCTCTAGACGCAAATATTGGTGTGAGAGCTATTCAATCAAGGAAACACTTGCATGTTGGTGAAGGGCATATTGAAGAAGGATCAGCCGAGTGGTTCTTGTGGGAGAGACAACTCCATTTGGCTCACTAACTTCACACACCATCAGGCTTCCAAGCAGCTCTCAAGGAAACTCAGTTTTCACACTCTCATGCTTAGTGCCCCTTTGAGTGCATTAACTAGGAATGAACCTGGTAAGAGCATCCCACACAAACGAATGCCTCCACATGCGGGTTTCACATGCCACCAACTCCACATTCACAGGCAACTTCAGCGCCACTGCCGTTTTTCAGATAGCCCTCAATGCAAAGGCTCTAGATGCAATATTGGTGTGAGAGCTAATTCAATCAAGGAAACACTGCATGTTGGTGAAGGGCATATTGAAGAAGGATCAGCCGAGTGGTTCTTGTGGGAGAAACAACTCCATTTGGCTCACTAACTTCACACACCATCAGGCTTCCAAGCAGCTCTCAAGGAAACTCAGTTTTCACACTCTATGCTTAGTGCCCTTTGAGTGCATTATCTAGGAATGACCCTGGTAGAGCATCCCACACAAACGAATGCTCCACATGCGGGTTTCACATGCCACCAACTCCACATTCACAGGCAACTTCAGCGATACAGCCGTTTTCACATAGCTCTCAATGCAAAGGCTCTACACGCAAATATTGGTGTGAGAGCTAATTCAATCAAGGAACACTGCATGTTGGTGAAGGGCATATTGAAGAAGGATCAGCCGAGTGGTTCTTGTGGGAGAACAACTCCATTTGGCTCACTAACTTCACACACCATCAGGCTTCCAAGCAGCTCTCAAGGAAACTCAGTTTTCACACTCTATGCTTAATGCCCTTTGAGTGCATTATCTCGGAATGAACCTGGTAGAGCATCCACACAAAAACGAATGCTCCACATGCGGGTTTCACATGCCACCAACTCCACTTTCACAGGCAACTTCAGCGCCACTGCCGCTTTCAGATAGCCCTCAATGCAAAGGCTCTAGACGCAAATATTGGTGTGAGAAGCTAATTCAATCAAGGAAACACTGCATGTTGGTGAAGGGCATATTGAAGAGGATCAGCCGAGTGGTTCTTGTGGAGAACAACTCCATTTGGCTCACTAACTTCACACACCATCAGGCTTTCCAAGCAGCTCTCAAGGAAACTCAGTTTTCACACTCTATGCTTAGTGCCCTTTGAGTGCATTAATCTAGGAATGAACCTGGTAGAGCATCCCACACAAACGAGATGCTCCACATGCGGGTTTCACATGCCACCAACTCCACATTCACAGGCAACTTCAGCGCCACTGCCGTTTTCAGATAGCCCTCAATGCAAAAGCTCTAGACGCAAATATTGGTGTGAGAGCTAATTCAATCAAGGAAACACTGCATGTTGGTGAAGGGCATATTGAAGAAGGATCAGCCGAGTGGTTCTTGTGGGAGAACAACTCCATTTGGCTCACTAACTTCACACACCATCAGGCTTCCAAGCAGCTCTCAAGGAAACTCAGTTTTCACACTCTATGCTTAGTGCCCTTTGAGTGCATTATCTAGGAATGAACCTGGTAGAGCATCCCACACAAACGAATGCTCCACATGCGGGTTTCACATGCCACCAACTCCACATTCACAGGCAACTTCAGCGATACAGCCGTTTTCACATAGCTCTCAATGCAAAGGCTTTAGACGCAAAATGTGGTGTGAGAGCTAATTAAATCAAGGAAACACTGCATGTTGGTGAAGGGCATATTGAAGAAGGATCAGCCGAGTGGTTCTTGTGGGAGAACAACTCCATTTGGCTCACTAACTTCACACACCATCAGGCTTCCAAGCAGCTCTCAAGGAAACTCAGTTTTCACACTCTATGCTTAGTGCCCTTTGAGTGCATTATCTAGGAATGAACCTGGTAGAGCATCCCACACAAACGAATGCTCCACATGCGGGTTTCACATGCCATCAACTCCACAATTCTCAGGCAACTTCAGCGCCACTGCCGCTTTCAGATAACCCTCAATGCAAAGGCTCTAGACGCAAATATTGGTGTGAGAGCTAATTCAATCAAGGAAACACTGCATGTTGGTGAAGGGCATATTGAAGAAGGATCAGCCGAGTGGTTCTTGTGGGAGAACAACTCCATTTGGCTCACTAACTTCACACACCATCAGGCTTCCAAGCAGCTCTCAAGGAAACTCAGTTTTCACACTCTATGCTTAGTGCCCTTTGAGTGCATTATCTAGGAATGAACCTGGTAGAGCATCGCACACAAACGAATGCTCCACATGCGGGTTTCACATGCCACCAACTCCACTTTCACGGTCAATTTCAGCGCCACAGCCGTTTTCACATAGCTCTCAATGCAAAGGCTCTAGACGCAAATATTGGTGTGAGAGCTAATTCAATCAAGGAAACACTGCATGTTGGTGAAGGGCATATTGAAGAAGGATCAGCCGAGTGGTTCTTGTGGGAGAACAACTCCATTTGGCTCACTCACTTCACACACCATCAGGCTTCCAAGCAGCTCTCAAGGAAACTCAGTTTTCACACTCTATGCTTAGTGCCCTTTGAGTGCATTATCTAGGAATGAACCTGGTAGAGCATCCCACACAAACGAATGCTCCACATGCGGGTTTCACATGCCACCAACTCCACATTCACAGGCAACTTCAGCGATACAGCCGTTTTCACATAGCTCTCAATGCAAAGGCTCTAGACGCAAATATTGGTGTGAGAGCTAATTCAATCAAGGAAACACTGCATGTTGGTGAAGGGCATATTGAAGAAGGATCAGCCGAGTGGTTCTTGTGGGAGAACAACTCCATTTGGCTCACTAACTTCACACACCATCAGGCTTCCAAGCAGCTCTCAAGGAAACTCAGTTTTCACACTCTATGCTTAGTGCCCTTTGAGTGCATTATCTAGGAATGAACCTGGTAGAGCATCCCACACAAACGAATGCTCCACATGCGGGTTTCACATGCCACCAACTCCACATTCACAGGCAACTTCAGCGCCATTGCCGTTTTCAGATAGCCCTCAATGCAAAGGCTCTAGACGCAAATATTAGTGTGAGAGCTAATTAAATCAAGGAAACACTGCATGTTGGTGAAGGGCATATTGAAGAAGGATCAGCCGAGTGGTTCTTGTGGGAGAACAACTCCATTTGGCTCACTAACTTCACACACCATCAGGCTTCCAAGCAGCTCTCAAGGAAACTCAGTTTTCACACTCTATGCTTAGTGCCCTTTGAGTGCATTATCTCGGAATGAACCTGGTAGAGCATCCCACACAAACGAATGCTCCACATGCGGGTTTCACATGCCACCAACTCCACATTCACAGGCAACTTCAGCGACACAGCCGTTTTCACATAGCTCTCAATGCAAAGGCTTTAGACGCAAATAGTGGTGTGAGAGCTAATTCAATCAAGGAAACACTGCATGTTGGTGAAGGGCATATTGAAGAAGGATCAGCCGAGTGGTTCTTGTGGGAGAACAACTCCATTTGGCTCACTAACTTCACACACCATCAGGCTTCCAAGCAGCTCTCAAGGAAACTCAGTTTTCACACTCTATGCTTAGTGCCCTTTGAGTGCATTATCTAGGAATGAACCTGGTAGAGCATCCCACACAAAAGAATGCTCCACATGCGGGTTTCACATGCCACCAACTCCACTTTCACGGTCAATTTCAGCGCCACTGCCGTTTTCACATAGCTCTCAATGCAAAGGCTCTAGACGCAAATATTAGTGTGAGAGCTAATTCAATCAAGGAAACACTGCATGTTGGTGAAGGGCATATTGAAGAAGGATCAGCCGAGTGGTTCTTGTGGGAGAACAACTCCATTTGGCTCACTAACTTCACACACCATCAGGCTTCCAAGCAGCTCTCAATGAAACTCAGTTTTCACACTCTATGCTTAGTGCCCTTTGAGTGCATTATCTAGGAATGAACCTGGTAGAGCATCCCACACAAACGAATGCTCCACATGCGGGTTTCACATGCCACCAACTCCACATTCACAGGCAACTTCAGCGCCACTGCCGTTTTCAGATAGCCCTCAATGCAAAGGCTCTAGACGCAAATATTGGTGTGAGAGCTAATTCAATCAAGGAAACACTGCATGTTGGTGAAGGGCATATTGAAGAAGGATCAGCCGAGTGGTTCTTGTGGGAGAACAACTCCATTTGGCTCACTCACTTCACACACCATCAGGCTTCCAAGCAGCTCTCAAGGAAACTCAGTTTTCACACTCTATGCTTAGTGCCCTTTGAGTGCATTATCTAGGAATGAACCTGGTAGAGCATCCCACACAAACGAATGCTCCACATGCGGGTTTCACATGCCACCAACTCCACATTCACAGGCAACTTCAGCGATACAGCCGTTTTCACATAGCTCTCAATGCAAAGGCTCTAGACGCAAATATTGGTGTGAGAGCTAATTCAATCAAGGAAACACTGCATGTTGGTGAAGGGCATATTGAAGAAGGATCAGCCGAGTGGTTCTTGTGGGAGAACAACTCCATTTGGCTCACTAACTTCACACACCATCAGGCTTCCAAGCAGCTCTCAAGGAAACTCAGTTTTCACACTCTATGCTTAGTGCCCTTTGAGTGCATTATCTAGGAATGAACCTGGTAGAGCATCCCACACAAACGAATGCTCCACATGCGGGTTTCACATGCCACCAACTCCACATTCACAGGCAACTTCAGCGCCATTGCCGTTTTCAGATAGCCCTCAATGCAAAGGCTCTAGACGCAAATATTAGTGTGAGAGCTAATTAAATCAAGGAAACACTGCATGTTGGTGAAGGGCATATTGAAGAAGGATCAGCCGAGTGGTTCTTGTGGGAGAACAACTCCATTTGGCTCACTAACTTCACACACCATCAGGCTTCCAAGCAGCTCTCAAGGAAACTCAGTTTTCACACTCTATGCTTAATGCCCTTTGAGTGCATTATCTCGAATGAACCTGGTAGAGCATCCCACAGAAACAGAATGCTCCACATGCGGGTTTCACATGCCACCAACTCCACGATTCACAGGCAACTTCAGCGATTACAGCCGTTTTCACATAGCTCTCAATGCAAAGGCTTTAGACGCAAATAGTGGTGTGAGAGCTAATTCAATCAAGGAAACACTGCATGTTGGTGAAGGGCATATTGAAGAAGGATCAGCCGAGTGGTTCTTGTGGGAGAACAACTCCATTTGGCTCACTAACTTCACACACCATCAGGCTTCCAAGCAGCTCTCAAGGAAACTCAGTTTTCACACTCTATGCTTAGTGCCCTTTTGAGTGCATTATCTAGGAATGAACCTGGTAGAGCATCCCACACAAACGAATGCTCCACATGCGGGTTTCACATGCCACCAACTCCACATTCACAGGCAACTTCAGCGCCACTGCCGTTTTCAGATAGCCCTCAATGCAAAGGCTCTAGACGCAAATATTGGTGTGAGAGCTAATTCAATCAAGGAAACACTGCATGTTGGTGAAGGGCATATTGAAGAAGGATCAGCCGAGTGGTTCTTGTGGGAGAACAACTCCATTTGGCTCACTCACTTCACACACCATCAGGCTTCCAAGCAGCTCTCAAGGAAACTCAGTTTTCACACTCTATGCTTAGTGCCCTTTGAGTGCAGTATCTAGGAATGAACCTGGTAGAGCATCCCACACAAACGAATGCTCCACATGCGGGTTTCACATGCCACCAACTCCACATTCACAGGCAACTTCAGCGATACAGCCTTTTTCACATAGCTCTCAATGCAAAGGCTCTAGACGCAAATATTGGTGTGAGAGCTAATTCAATCAAGGAAACACTGCATGTTGGTGAAGGGCATATTGAAGAAGGATCAGCCGAGTGGTTCTTGTGGGAGAACAACTCCATTTGGCTCACTAACTTCACACACCATCAGGCTTCCAAGCAGCTCTCAAGGAAACTCAGTTTTCACACTCTATGCTTAGTGCCCTTTGAGTGCATTATCTAGGAATGAACCTGGTAGAGCATCCCACACAAACGAATGCTCCACATGCGGGTTTCACATGCCACCAACTCCACATTCACAGGCAACTTCAGCGCCATTGCCGTTTTCAGATAGCCCTCAATGCAAAGGCTCTAGACGCAAATATTAGTGTGAGAGCTAATTAAATCAAGGAAACACTGCATGTTGGTGAAGGGCATATTGAAGAAGGATCAGCCGAGTGGTTCTTGTGGGAGAACAACTCCATTTGGCTCACTAACTTCACACACCATCAGGCTTCCAAGCAGCTCTCAAGGAAACTCAGTTTTCACACTCTATGCTTAATGCCCTTTGAGTGCATTATCTCGGAATGAACCTGGTAGAGCATCCCACACAAACGAATGCTCCACATGCGGGTTTCACATGCCACCAACTCCACATTCACAGGCAACTTCAGCGATACAGCCGTTTTCACATAGCTCTCAATGCAAAGGCTTTAGACGCAAATAGTGGTGTGAGAGCTAATTCAATCAAGGAAACACTGCATGTTGGTGAAGGGCATATTGAAGAAGGATCAGCCGAGTGGTTCTTGTGGGAGAACAACTCCATTTGGCTCACTAACTTCACACACCATCAGGCTTCCAAGCAGCTCTCAAGGAAACTCAGTTTTCACACTCTATGCTTAGTGCCCTTTGAGTGCATTATCTAGGAATGAACCTGGTAGAGCATCCCACACAAACGAATGCTCCACATGCGGGTTTCACATGCCACCAACTCCACATTCACAGGCAACTTCAGCGCCACTGCCGTTTTCAGATAGCCCTCAATGCAAAGGCTCTAGACGCAAATATTGGTGTGAGAGCTAATTCAATCAAGGAAACACTGCATGTTGGTGAAGGGCATATTGAAGAAGGATCAGCCGAGTGGTTCTTGTGGGAGAACAACTCCATTTGGCTCACTCACTTCACACACCATCAGGCTTCCAAGCAGCTCTCAAGGAAACTCAGTTTTCACACTCTATGCTTAGTGCCCTTTGAGTGCATTATCTAGGAATGAACCTGGTAGAGCATCCCACACAAACGAATGCTCCACATGCGGGTTTCACATGCCACCAACTCCACATTCACAGGCAACTTCAGCGATACAGCCGTTTTCACATAGCTCTCAATGCAAAGGATCTAGACGCAAATATTGGTGTGAGAGCTAATTCAATCAAGGAAACACTGCATGTTGGTGAAGGGCATATTGAAGAAGGATCAGCCGAGTGGTTCTTGTGGGAGAACAACTCCATTTGGCTCACTAACTTCACACACCATCAGGCTTCCAAGCAGCTCTCAAGGAAACTCAGTTTTCACACTCTATGCTTAGTGCCCTTTGAGTGCATTATCTAGGAATGAACCTGGTAGAGCATCCCACACAAACGAATGCTCCACATGCGGGTTTCACATGCCACCAACTCCACATTCACAGGCAACTTCAGCGCCATTGCCGTTTTCAGATAGCCCTCAATGCAAAGGCTCTAGACGCAAATATTAGTGTGAGAGCTAATTAAATCAAGGAAACACTGCATGTTGGTGAAGGGCATATTGAAGAAGGATCAGCCGAGTGGTTCTTGTGGGAGAACAACTCCATTTGGCTCACTAACTTCACACACCATCAGGCTTCCAAGCAGCTCTCAAGGAAACTCAGTTTTCACACTCTATGCTTAATGCCCTTTGAGTGCATTATCTCGGAATGAACCTGGTAGAGCATCCCACAGAAACGAATGCTCCACATGCGGGTTTCACATGCCACCAACTCCACATTCACAGGCAACTTCAGCGATACAGCCGTTTTCACATAGCTCTCAATGCAAAGGCTTTAGACGCAAATAGTGGTGTGAGAGCTAATTCAATCAAGGAAACACTGCATGTTGGTGAAGGGCATATTGAAGAAGGATCAGCCGAGTGGTTCTTGTGGGAGAACAACTCCATTTGGCTCACTAACTTCACACACCATCAGGCTTCCAAGCAGCTCTCAAGGAAACTCAGTTTTCACACTCTATGCTTAGTGCCCTTTGAGTGCATTATCTAGGAATGAACCTGGTAGAGCATCCCACACAAACGAATGCTCCACATGCGGGTTTCACATGCCACCAACTAAACATTCTCAGGCAACTTCAGCGCCACAGCCGTTTTCAGATAGCCCTCAATGCAAAGGCTCTAGACGCAAATATTGGTGTGAGAGCTAATTCAATCAAGGAAACACTGCATGTTGGTGAAGGGCATATTGAAGAAGGATCAGCCGAGTGGTTCTTGTGGGAGAACAACTCCATTTGGCTCACTCACTTCACACACCATCAGGCTTCCAAGCAGCTCTCAAGGAAACTCAGTTTTCACACTCTATGCTTAGTGCCCTTTGAGTGCATTATCTAGGAATGAACCTGGTAGAGCATCCCACACAAACGAATGCTCCACATGCGGGTTTCACATGCCACCAACTCCACATTCACAGGCAACTTCAGCGATACAGCCTTTTTCACATAGCTCTCAATGCAAAGGCTCTAGACGCAAATATTGGTGTGAGAGCTAATTCAATCAAGGAAACACTGCATGTTGGTGAAGGGCATATTGAAGAAGGATCAGCCGAGTGGTTCTTGTGGGAGAACAACTCCATTTGGCTCACTAACTTCACACACCATCAGGCTTCCAAGCAGCTCTCAAGGAAACTCAGTTTTCACACTCTATGCTTAGTGCCCTTTGAGTGCATTATCTAGGAATGAACCTGGTAGAGCATCCCACACAAACGAATGCTCCACATGCGGGTTTCACATGCCACCAACTCCACATTCACAGGCAACTTCAGCGCCATTGCCGTTTTCAGATAGCCCTCAATGCAAAGGCTCTAGACGCAAATATTAGTGTGAGAGCTAATTAAATCAAGGAAACACTGCATGTTGGTGAAGGGCATATTGAAGAAGGATCAGCCGAGTGGTTCTTGTGGGAGAACAACTCCATTTGGCTCACTAACTTCACACACCATCAGGCTTCCAAGCAGCTCTCAAGGAAACTCAGTTTTCACACTCTATGCTTAATGCCCTTTGAGTGCATTATCTCGGAATGAACCTGGTAGAGCATCCCACACAAACGAATGCTCCACATGCGGGTTTCACATGCCACCAACTCCACATTCACAGGCAACTTCAGCGATACAGCCGTTTTCACATAGCTCTCAATGCAAAGGCTTTAGACGCAAATAGTGGTGTGAGAGCTAATTCAATCAAGGAAACACTGCATGTTGGTGAAGGGCATATTGAAGAAGGATCAGCCGAGTGGTTCTTGTGGGAGAACAACTCCATTTGGCTCACTAACTTCACACACCATCAGGCTTCCAAGCAGCTCTCAAGGAAACTCAGTTTTCACACTCTATGCTTAGTGCCCTTTGAGTGCATTATCTAGGAATGAACCTGGTAGAGCATCCCACACAAACGAATGCTCCACATGCGGGTTTCACATGTCATCAACTCCACATTCGCAGCCACCTTCAGCGCCATTGCCGCTTTCAGATAGCCCTCAATGCAAAGGATCTAGACGCAAATATTGGTGTGAGAGCTAATTCAATCAAGGAAACACTGCATGTTGGTGAAGGGCATATTGAAGAAGGATCAGCCGAGTGGTTCTTGTGGGAGAACAACTCCATTTGGCTCACTAACTTCACACACCAACAGGCTTCCAAGCAGCTCTCAAGGAAACTCAGTTTTCACACTCTATGCTTAGTGCCCTTTGAGTGCATTATCTAGGAATGAACCTGGTAGAGCATCCCACACAAACGAATGCTCCACATGCGGGTTTCACATGCCACCAACTCCACATTCACAGGCAACTTCAGCGATACAGCCGTTTTCACATAGCCCTCAATGCAAAGGCTCTAGACGCAAATATTGGTGTGAGAGCTAATTCAATCAAGGAAACACTGCATGTTGGTGAAGGGCATATTGAAGAAGGATCAGCCGAGTGGTTCTTGTGGGAGAACAACTCCATTTGGCTCACTAACTTCACACACCATCAGGCTTCCAAGCAGCTCTCAAGGAAACTCAGTTTTCACACTCTATGCTTAGTGCCCTTTGAGTGCATTATCTAGGAATGAACCTGGTAGAGCATCCCACACAAACGAATGCTCCACTTGCGGGTTTCACATGCCACCAACTCCACATTCACAGGAACTTCAAGCGCTAAAGCTACTTTCAGATAGTCCTCAATGCAAAGGCTCTAGACGCAAATCTTGGTGTGAGAGCTAATTCAATCAAGGAAACAATGCATGTTGGTGAAGGGCATATAGAAGAAGAAACAGCCGAGTGGTTCTTGTGGGAGAACAACTCCATTTGGCTCACTAACTTCACACACCATCAGGCTTCCAAGCAGCTCTCAAGGAAACTCAGGTTTCACACTCTATGCTTAGTGCCCTTTGAGTGCCTAGGACTGAAATGAAGCTTGGTGAGCATCCCACACGAACAAATGCTCCACATGCGGGTTTCACATGCCACCAACTCCACATTCACAGGCAACTTCAGAGCCACTGCCGTTTTCAGATAGCCCTCAATGCAAAGGCTCTAGACGCAAATATTGGTGTGAGAGCTAATTCAATCAAGGAAACACTGCATGTTGGTGAAGGGCATATTGAAGAAGGATCAGCCGAGTGGTTCTTGTGGGAGAACAACTCCATTTGGCTCACTCACTTCACACACCATCGAGCTTCCAAGCAGCTCTCAAGGAAACTCAGTTTTCACACTCTATGCTTAGTGCCCTTTGAGTGCATTATCTAGGAATGAACCTGGTAGAGCATCCCACACAAACGAATGCTCCACATGCGGGTTTCACATGCCACCAACTCCACATTCACAGGCAACTTCAGCGATACAGCCGTTTTCAGATAGCCCTCAATGCAAAGGCTCTAGACGCAAATATTGGTGTGAGAGCTAATTCAATCAAGGAAACACTGCATGTTGGTGAAGGGCATATTGAAGAAGGATCAGCCGAGTGGTTCTTGTGGGAGAACAACTCCATTTGGCTCACTAACTTCACACACCATCAGGCTTCCAAGCAGCTCTCAAGGAAACTCAGTTTTCACACTCTATGCTTAGTGCCCTTTGAGTGCATTATCTAGGAATGAACCTGGTAGAGCATCCCACACAAACGAATGCTCCACATGCGGGTTTCACATGCCACCAACTCCACATTCACAGGCAACTTCAGCGCCATTGCCGTTTTCAGATAGCCCTCAATGCAAAGGCTCTAGACGCAAATATTAGTGTGAGAGCTAATTAAATCAAGGAAACACTGCATGTTGGTGAAGGGCATATTGAAGAAGGATCAGCCGAGTGGTTCTTGTGGGAGAACAACTCCATTTGGCTCACTAACTTCACACACCATCAGGCTTCCAAGCAGCTCTCAAGGAAACTCAGTTTTCACACTCTATGCTTAATGCCCTTTGAGTGCATTATCTCGGAATGAACCTGGTAGAGCATCCCACAGAAACGAATGCTCCACATGCGGGTTTCACATGCCACCAACTCCACATTCACAGGCAACTTCAGCGATACAGCCGTTTTCACATAGCTCTCAATGCAAAGGCTTTAGACGCAAATAGTGGTGTGAGAGCTAATTCAATCAAGGAAACACTGCATGTTGGTGAAGGGCATATTGAAGAAGGATCAGCCGAGTGGTTCTTGTGGGAGAACAACTCCATTTGGCTCACTAACTTCACACACCATCAGGCTTCCAAGCAGCTCTCAAGGAAACTCAGTTTTCACACTCTATGCTTAGTGCCCTTTGAGTGCATTATCTAGGAATGAACCTGGTAGAGCATCCCACACAAACGAATGCTCCACATGCGGGTTTCACATGCCACCAACTCCACATTCACAGGCAACTTCAGCGCCACTGCCGTTTTCAGATAGCCCTCAATGCAAAGGCTCTAGACGCAAATATTGGTGTGAGAGCTAATTCAATCAAGGAAACACTGCATGTTGGTGAAGGGCATATTGAAGAAGGATCAGCCGAGTGGTTCTTGTGGGAGAACAACTCCATTTGGCTCACTCACTTCACACACCATCAGGCTTCCAAGCAGCTCTCAAGGAAACTCAGTTTTCACACTCTATGCTTAGTGCCCTTTGAGTGCATTATCTAGGAATGAACCTGGTAGAGCATCCCACACAAACGAATGCTCCACATGCGGGTTTCACATGCCACCAACTCCACATTCACAGGCAACTTCAGCGATACAGCCTTTTTCACATAGCTCTAAATGCAAAGGCTCTAGACGCAAATATTGGTGTGAGAGCTAATTCAATCAAGGAAACACTGCATGTTGGTGAAGGGCATATTGAAGAAGGATCAGCCGAGTGGTTCTTGTGGGAGAACAACTCCATTTGGCTCACTAACTTCACACACCATCAGGCTTCCAAGCAGCTCTCAAGGAAACTCAGTTTTCACACTCTATGCTTAGTGCCCTTTGAGTGCATTATCTAGGAATGAACCTGGTAGAGCATCCCACACAAACGAATGCTCCACATGCGGGTTTCACATGCCACCAACTCCACATTCACAGGCAACTTCAGCGCCATTGCCGTTTTCAGATAGCCCTCAATGCAAAGGCTCTAGACGCAAATATTAGTGTGAGAGCTAATTAAATCAAGGAAACACTGCATGTTGGTGAAGGGCATATTGAAGAAGGATCAGCCGAGTGGTTCTTGTGGGAGAACAACTCCATTTGGCTCACTAACTTCACACACCATCAGGCTTCCAAGCAGCTCTCAAGGAAACTCAGTTTTCACACTCTATGCTTAATGCCCTTTGAGTGCATTATCTCGGAATGAACCTGGTAGAGCATCCCACACAAACGAATGCTCCACATGCGGGTTTCACATGCCACCAACTCCACATTCACAGGCAACTTCAGTGATACAGCCGTTTTCACATAGCTCTCAATGCAAAGGCTTTAGACGCAAATAGTGGTGTGAGAGCTAATTCAATCAAGGAAACACTGCATGTTGGTGAAGGGCATATTGAAGAAGGATCAGCCGAGTGGTTCTTGTGGGAGAACAACTCCATTTGGCTCACTAACTTCACACACCATCAGGCTTCCAAGCAGCTCTCAAGGAAACTCAGTTTTCACACTCTATGCTTAGTGCCCTTTGAGTGCATTATCTAGGAATGAACCTGGTAGAGCATCCCACACAAACGAATGCTCCACATGCGGGTTTCACATGCCATCAACTCCACATTCGCAGCCACCTTCAGCGCCATTGCCGCTTTCAGATAGCCCTCAATGCAAAGGATCTAGACGCAAATATTGGTGTGAGAGCTAATTCAATCAAGGAAACACTGCATGTTGGTGAAGGGCATATTGAAGAAGGATCAGCCGAGTGGTTCTTGTGGGAGAACAACTCCATTTGGCTCACTAACTTCACACACCAACAGGCTTCCAAGCAGCTCTCAAGGAAACTCAGTTTTCACACTCTATGCTTAGTGCCCTTTGAGTGCATTATCTAGGAATGAACCTGGTAGAGCATCCCACACAAACGAATGCTCCACATGCGGGTTTCACATGCCACCAACTCCACATTCACAGGCAACTTCAGCGATACAGCCGTTTTCACATAGCCCTCAATGCAAAGGCTCTAGACGCAAATATTGGTGTGAGAGCTAATTCAATCAAGGAAACACTGCATGTTGGTGAAGGGCATATTGAAGAAGGATCAGCCGAGTGGTTCTTGTGGGAGAACAACTCCATTTGGCTCACTAACTTCACACACCATCAGGCTTCCAAGCAGCTCTCAAGGAAACTCAGTTTTCACACTCTATGCTTAGTGCCCTTTGAGTGCATTATCTAGGAATGAACCTGGTAGAGCATCCCACACAAACGAATGCTCCACTTGCGGGTTTCACATGCCACCAACTCCACATTCACAGGAACTTCAAGCGCTAAAGCTACTTTCAGACAGTCCTCAATGCAAAGGCTCTAGACGCAAATCTTGGTGTGAGAGCTAATTCAATCAAGGAAACAATGCATGTTGGTGAAGGGCATATAGAAGAAGAAACAGCCGAGTGGTTCTTGTGGGAGAACAACTCCATTTGGCTCACTAACTTCACACACCATCAGGCTTCCAAGCAGCTCTCAAGGAAACTCAGGTTTCACACTCTATGCTTAGTGCCCTTTGAGTGCCTAGGACTGAAATGAAGCTTGGTGAGCATCCCACACGAACAAATGCTCCACATGCGGGTTTCACATGCCACCAACTCCACATTCACAGGCAACTTCAGCGCCACTGCCGTTTTCAGATAGCCCTCAATGCAAAGGCTCTAGACGCAAATATTGGTGTGAGAGCTAATTCAATCAAGGAAACACTGCATGTTGGTGAAGGGCATATTGAAGAAGGATCAGCCGAGTGGTTCTTGTGGGAGAACAACTCCATTTGGCTCACTCACTTCACACACCATCAGGCTTCCAAGCAGCTCTCAAGGAAACTCAGTTTTCACACTCTATGCTTAGTGCCCTTTGAGTGCATTATCTAGGAATGAACCTGGTAGAGCATCCCACACAAACGAATGCTCCACATGCGGGTTTCACATGCCACCAACTCCACATTCACAGGCAACTTCAGCGATACAGCCGTTTTCACATAGCTCTCAATGCAAAGGCTCTAGACGCAAATATTGGTGTGAGAGCTAATTCAATCAAGGAAACACTGCATGTTGGTGAAGGGCATATTGAAGAAGGATCAGCCGAGTGGTTCTTGTGGGAGAACAACTCCATTTGGCTCACTAACTTCACACACCATCAGGCTTCCAAGCAGCTCTCAAGGAAACTCAGTTTTCACACTCTATGCTTAGTGCCCTTTGAGTGCATTATCTAGGAATGAACCTGGTAGAGCATCCCACACAAACGAATGCTCCACATGCGGGTTTCACATGCCACCAACTCCACATTCACAGGCAACTTCAGCGCCATTGCCGTTTTCAAATAGCCCTCAATGCAAAGGCTCTAGACGCAAATATTAGTGTGAGAGCTAATTAAATCAAGGAAACACTGCATGTTGGTGAAGGGCATATTGAAGAAGGATCAGCCGAGTGGTTCTTGTGGGAGAACAACTCCATTTGGCTCACTAACTTCACACACCATCAGGCTTCCAAGCAGCTCTCAAGGAAACTCAGTTTTCACACTCTATGCTTAATGCCCTTTGAGTGCATTATCTCGGAATGAACCTGGTAGAGCATCCCACACAAACGAATGCTCCACATGCGGGTTTCACATGCCACCAACTCCACATTCACAGGCAACTTCAGCGATACAGCCGTTTTCACATAGCTCTCAATGCAAAGGCTTTAGACGCAAATAGTGGTGTGAGAGCTAATTCAATCAAGGAAACACTGCATGTTGGTGAAGGGCATATTGAAGAAGGATCAGCCGAGTGGTTCTTGTGGGAGAACAACTCCATTTGGCTCACTAACTTCACACACCATCAGGCTTCCAAGCAGCTCTCAAGGAAACTCAGTTTTCACACTCTATGCTTAGTGCCCTTTGAGTGCATTATCTAGGAATGAACGTGGTAGAGCATCCCACACAAACGAATGCTCCACATGCGGGTTTCACATGCCATCAACTCCACATTCGCAGCCACCTTCAGCGCCACTGCCGCTTTCAGATAGCCCTCAATGCAAAGGCTCTAGACGCAAATATTGGTGTGAGAGCTAATTCAATCAAGGAAACACTGCATGTTGGTGAAGGGCATATTGAAGAAGGATCAGCCGAGTGGTTCTTGTGGGAGAACAACTCCATTTGGCTCACTAACTTCACACACCATCATGCTTCCAAGCAGCTCTCAAGGAAACTCAGTTTTCACACTCTATGCTTAGTGCCCTTTGAGTGCATTATCTAGGAATGAACCTGGTAGAGCATCCCACACAAACGAATGCTCCACATGCGGGTTTCACATGCCACCAACTCCACTTTCACAGGCAACTTCAGCGCCACTGCCGTTTTCAGATAGCCCTCAATGCAAAGGCTCTAGACGCAAATATTGGTGTGAGAGCTAATTCAATCAAGGAAACACTGCATGTTGGTGAAGGGTATATTGAAGAAGGATCAGCCGAGTGGTTCTTGTGGGAGAACAACTCCATTTGGCTCACTAACTTCACACACCATCAGGCTTCCAAGCAGCTCTCAAGGAAACTCAGTTTTCACACTCTATGCTTAGTGCCCTTTGAGTGCATTATCTAGGAATGAACCTGGTAGAGCATCCCACACAAACGAATGCTCCACATGCGGGTTTCACATGCCACCAACTCAACATTCACAGGCAACTTCAGCGCCACTGCCGTTTTCAGATAGCCCTCAATGCAAAGGCTCTAGACGCAAATATTGGTGTGAGAGCTAATTCAATCAAGGAAACACTGCATGTTGGTGAAGGGCATATTGAAGAAGGATCAGCCGAGTGGCTCTTGTGGGAGAACAACTCCATTTGGCTCACTAACTTCACACACCATCAGGCTTCCAAGCAGCTCTCAAGGAAACTCAGTTTTCACACTCTATGCTTAGTGCCCTTTGAGTGCATTATGTAGGAATGAACCTGGTAGAGCATCCCACACAAACGAATGCTCCACATGCGGGTTTCACATGCCACCAACTCCACATTCACAGGCAACTTCAGCGATACAGCCGTTTTCACATAGCTCTCAATGCAAAGGCTTTAGACGCAAATAGTGGTGTGAGAGCTAATTCAATCAAGGAAACACTGCATGTTGGTGAAGGGCATATTGAAGAAGGATCAGCCGAGTGGTTCTTGTGGGAGAACAACTCCATTTGGCTCAGTAACTTCACACACCATCAGGCTTCCAAGCAGCTCTCAAGGAAACTCAGTTTTCACACTCTATGCTTAGTGCCCTTTGAGTGCATTATCTAGGAATGAACCTGGTAGAGCATCCCACACAAACGAATGCTCCACATGCGGGTTTCACATGCCATCAACTCCACATTCACAGCCACCTTCAGCGCCACTGCCGCTTTCAGATAGCCCTCAATGCAAAGGCTCTAGACGCAAATATTGGTGTGAGAGCTAATTCAATCAAGGAAACACTGCATGTTGGTGAAGGGCATATTGAAGAAGGATCAGCCGAGTGGTTCTTGTGGGAGAACAACTCCATTTGGCTCACTAACTTCACACACCATCAGGCTTCCAAGCAGCTCTCAAGGAAACTCAGTTTTCACACTCTATGCTTAGTGCCCTTTGAGTGCATTATCTAGGAATGAACGTGGTAGAGCATCCCACACAAACGAATGCTCCACATGCGGGTTTCACATGCCATCAACTCCACATTCGCAGCCACCTTCAGCGCCACTGCCGCTTTCAGATAGCCCTCAATGCAAATGATCTAGACGCAAATATTGGTGTGAGAGCTAATTCAATCAAGGAAACACTGCATGTTGGTGAAGGGCATATTGAAGAAGGATCAGCCGAGTGGTTCTTGTGGGAGAACAACTCCATTTGGCTCACTAACTTCACACACCATCATGCTTCCAAGCAGCTCTCAAGGAAACTCAGTTTTCACACTCTATGCTTAGTGCCCTTTGAGTGCATTATCTAGGAATGAACCTGGTAGAGCATCCCACACAAACGAATGCTCCACATGCGGGTTTCACATGCCACCAACTCCACATTCACAGGCAATTTCAGCGCCACTGCCGTTTTCAGATAGCCCTCAATGCAAAGGCTCTAGACGCAAATAGTGGTGTGAGAGCTAATTCAATCAAGGAAACACTGCATGTTGGTGAAGGGCATATTGAAGAAGGATCAGCCGAGTGGTTCTTGTGGGAGAACAACTCCATTTGGCTCACTAACTTCACAACCATCAGGCTTCCAAGCAGCTCTCAAGGAAACTCAGTTTTCACACTCTATGCTTAGTGCCCTTTGAGTGCATTATCTAGGAATGAACCTGGTAGAGCATCCCACACAAACGAATGCTCCACATGCGGGTTTCACATGCCATCAACTCCACATTCACAGCCACCTTCAGCGCCACTGCCGCTTTCAGATAGCCCTCAATGCAAAGGCTCTAGACGCAAATATTGGTGTGAGAGCTAATTCAATCAAGGAAACACTGCATGTTGGTGAAGGGCATATTGAAGAAGGATCAGCCGAGTGGTTCTTGTGGGAGAACAACTCCATTTGGCTCACTAACTTCACACACCATCAGGCTTCCAAGCAGCTCTCAAGGAAACTCAGTTTTCACACTCTATGCTTAGTGCCCTTTGAGTGCATTATGTAGGAATGAACCTGGTAGAGCATCCCACACAAACGAATGCTCCACATGCGGGTTTCACATGCCACCAACTCCACATTCACAGGCAACTTCAGCGATACAGCCGTTTTCACATAGCTCTCAATGCAAAGGCTTTAGACGCAAATAGTGGTGTGAGAGCTAATTCAATCAAGGAAACACTGCATGTTGGTGAAGGGCATATTGAAGAAGGATCAGCCGAGTGGTTCTTGTGGGAGAACAACTCCATTTGGCTCACTAACTTCACACACCATCAGGCTTCCAAGCAGCTCTCAAGGAAACTCAGTTTTCACACTCTATGCTTAGTGCCCTTTGAGTGCATTATCTAGGAATGAACCTGGTAGAGCATCCCACACAAACGAATGCTCCACATGCGGGTTTCACATGCCATCAACTCCACATTCACAGCCACCTTCAGCGCCACTGCCATTTTCAGATAGCCCTCAATGCAAAGGCTCTAGACACAAATATTGGTGTGAGAGCTAATTCAATCAAGGAAACACTGCATGTTGGTGAAGGGCATATTGAAGAAGGATCAGCCGAGTGGTTCTTGTGGGAGAACAACTCCATTTGGCTCACTAACTTCACACACCATCAGGCTTCCAAGCAGCTCTCAAGGAAACTCAGTTTTCACACTCTATGCTTAGTGCCCTTTGAGTGCATTATCTAGGAATGAATCTGGTAGAGCATCCCACACAAACGAATGCTCCACATGCGGGTTTCACATGCCACCAACTCCACTTTCACGGTCAATTTCAGCGCCACAGCCGTTTTCACATAGCTCTCAATGCAAAGGCTCTAGACGCAAATATTGGTGTGAGAGCTAATTCAATCAAGGAAACACTGCATGTTGGTGAAGGGCATATTGAAGAAGGATCAGCCGAGTGGTTCTTGTGGGAGAACAACTCCATTTGGCTCACTAACTTCACACACCATCAGGCTTCCAAGCAGCTCTCAAGGAAACTCAGTTTTCACACTCTATGCTTAGTGCCCTTTGAGTGCATTATCTAGGAATGAACCTGGTAGAGCATCCCACACAAACGAATGCTCCACATGCGGGTTTCACATGCCACCAACTCCACATTCACAGGCAATTTCAGCGCCACTGCCGTTTTCAGATAGCCCTCAATGCAAAGGCTCTAGACGCAAATATTGGTGTGAGAGCTAATTCAATCAAGGAAACACTGCATGTTGGTGAAGGGCATATTGAAGAAGGATCAGCCGAGTGGTTCTTGTGGGAGAACAACTCCATTTGGCTCACTAACTTCACAACCATCAGGCTTCCAAGCAGCTCTCAAGGAAACTCAGTTTTCACACTCTATGCTTAGTGCCCTTTGAGTGCATTATCTAGGAATGAACCTGGTAGAGCATCCCACACAAACGAATGCTCCACATGCGGGTTTCACATGCCATCAACTCCACATTCACAGCCACCTTCAGCGCCACTGCCGCTTTCAGATAGCCCTCAATGCAAAGGCTCTAGACGCAAATATTGGTGTGAGAGCTAATTCAAACAAGGAAACACTGCATGTTGGTGAAGGGCATATTGAAGAAGGATCAGCCGAGTGGTTCTTGTGGGAGAACAACTCCATTTGGCTCACTAACTTCACACACCATCAGGCTTCCAAGCAGCTCTCAAGGAAACTCAGTTTTCACACTCTATGCTTAGTGCCCTTTGAGTGCATTATCTCGGAATGAACCTGGTAGAGCATCCCACACAAACGAATGCTCCACATGCGGGTTTCACATGCCATCAACTCCACATTCACAGCCACCTTCAGCGCCACTGCCGCTTTCAGATAGCCCTCAATGCAAAGGCTCTAGACGCAAATATTGGTGTGAGAGCTAATTCAATCAAGGAAACACTGCATGTTGGTGAAGGGCATATTGAAGAAGGATCAGCCGAGTGGTTCTTGTGGGAGAACAACTCCATTTGGCTCACTAACTTCACACACCATCAGGCTTCCAAGCAGCTCTCAAGGAAACTCAGTTTTCACACTCTATGCTTAGTGCCCTTTGAGTGCATTATCTAGGAATGAACGTGGTAGAGCATCCCACACAAACGAATGCTCCACATGCGGGTTTCACATGCCATCAACTCCACATTCGCAGCCACCTTCAGCGCCACTGCCGCTTTCAGATAGCCCTCAATGCAAATGATCTAGACGCAAATATTGGTGTGAGAGCTAATTCAATCAAGGAAACACTGCATGTTGGTGAAGGGCATATTGAAGAAGGATCAGCCGAGTGGTTCTTGTGGGAGAACAACTCCATTTGGCTCACTAACTTCACACACCATCATGCTTCCAAGCAGCTCTCAAGGAAACTCAGTTTTCACACTCTATGCTTAGTGCCCTTTGAGTGCATTATCTAGGAATGAACCTGGTAGAGCATCCCACACAAACGAATGCTCCACATGCGGGTTTCACATGCCACCAACTCCACATTCACAGGCAATTTCAGCGCCACTGCCGTTTTCAGATAGCCCTCAATGCAAAGGCTCTAGACGCAAATAGTGGTGTGAGAGCTAATTCAATCAAGGAAACACTGCATGTTGGTGAAGGGCATATTGAAGAAGGATCAGCCGAGTGGTTCTTGTGGGAGAACAACTCCATTTGGCTCACTAACTTCACAACCATCAGGCTTCCAAGCAGCTCTCAAGGAAACTCAGTTTTCACACTCTATGCTTAGTGCCCTTTGAGTGCATTATCTAGGAATGAACCTGGTAGAGCATCCCACACAAACGAATGCTCCACATGCGGGTTTCACATGCCATCAACTCCACATTCACAGCCACCTTCAGCGCCACTGCCGCTTTCAGATAGCCCTCAATGCAAAGGCTCTAGACGCAAATATTGGTGTGAGAGCTAATTCAATCAAGGAAACACTGCATGTTGGTGAAGGGCATATTGAAGAAGGATCAGCCGAGTGGTTCTTGTGGGAGAACAACTCCATTTGGCTCACTAACTTCACACACCATCAGGCTTCCAAGCAGCTCTCAAGGAAACTCAGTTTTCACACTCTATGCTTAGTGCCCTTTGAGTGCATTATGTAGGAATGAACCTGGTAGAGCATCCCACACAAACGAATGCTCCACATGCGGGTTTCACATGCCACCAACTCCACATTCACAGGCAACTTCAGCGATACAGCCGTTTTCACATAGCTCTCAATGCAAAGGCTTTAGACGCAAATAGTGGTGTGAGAGCTAATTCAATCAAGGAAACACTGCATGTTGGTGAAGGGCATATTGAAGAAGGATCAGCCGAGTGGTTCTTGTGGGAGAACAACTCCATTTGGCTCACTAACTTCACACACCATCAGGCTTCCAAGCAGCTCTCAAGGAAACTCAGTTTTCACACTCTATGCTTAGTGCCCTTTGAGTGCATTATCTAGGAATGAACCTGGTAGAGCATCCCACACAAACGAATGCTCCACATGCGGGTTTCACATGCCATCAACTCCACATTCACAGCCACCTTCAGCGCCACTGCCATTTTCAGATAGCCCTCAATGCAAAGGCTCTAGACACAAATATTGGTGTGAGAGCTAATTCAATCAAGGAAACACTGCATGTTGGTGAAGGGCATATTGAAGAAGGATCAGCCGAGTGGTTCTTGTGGGAGAACAACTCCATTTGGCTCACTAACTTCACACACCATCAGGCTTCCAAGCAGCTCTCAAGGAAACTCAGTTTTCACACTCTATGCTTAGTGCCCTTTGAGTGCATTATCTAGGAATGAACCTGGTAGAGCATCCCACACAAACGAATGCTCCACATGCGGGTTTCACATGCCACCAACTCCACTTTCACGGTCAATTTCAGCGCCACAGCCGTTTTCACATAGCTCTCAATGCAAAGGCTCTAGACGCAAATATTGGTGTGAGAGCTAATTCAATCAAGGAAACACTGCATGTTGGTGAAGGGCATATTGAAGAAGGATCAGCCGAGTGGTTCTTGTGGAGAACAACTCCATTTGGCTCACTAACTTCACACACCATCAGGCTTCCAAGCAGCTCTCAAGGAAACTCAGTTTTCACACTCTATGCTTAGTGCCCTTTGAGTGCATTATCTAGGAATGAACCTGGTAGAGCATCCCACACAAACGAATGCTCCACATGCGGGTTTCACATGCCACCAACTCCACATTCACAGGCAATTTCAGCGCCACTGCCGTTTTCAGATAGCCCTCAATGCAAAGGCTCTAGACGCAAATATTGGTGTGAGAGCTAATTCAATCAAGGAAACACTGCATGTTGGTGAAGGGCATATTGAAGAAGGATCAGCCGAGTGGTTCTTGTGGGAGAACAACTCCATTTGGCTCACTAACTTCACAACCATCAGGCTTCCAAGCAGCTCTCAAGGAAACTCAGTTTTCACACTCTATGCTTAGTGCCCTTTGAGTGCATTATCTAGGAATGAACCTGGTAGAGCATCCCACACAAACGAATGCTCCACATGCGGGTTTCACATGCCATCAACTCCACATTCACAGCCACCTTCAGCGCCACTGCCGCTTTCAGATAGCCCTCAATGCAAAGGCTCTAGACGCAAATATTGGTGTGAGAGCTAATTCAAACAAGGAAACACTGCATGTTGGTGAAGGGCATATTGAAGAAGGATCAGCCGAGTGGTTCTTGTGGAGAACAACTCCATTTGGCTCACTAACTTCACACACCATCAGGCTTCCAAGCAGCTCTCAAGGAAACTCAGTTTTCACACTCTATGCTTAGTGCCCTTTGAGTGCATTATCTCGGAATGAACCTGGTAGAGCATCCCACACAAACGAATGCTCCACATGCGGGTTTCACATGCATCAACTCCACATTCACAGCCACCTTCAGCGCGACTGCCGCTTTCAGATAGCCCTCAATGCAAAGGCTCTAGACGCAAATAGTGGTGTGAGAGCTAATTCAATCAAGGAAACACTGCATGTTGGTGAAGGGCATATTGAAGAAGGATCAGCCGAGTGGTTCTTGTGGGAGAACAACTCCATTTGGCTCACTAACTTCACACACCATCAGGCTTCCAAGCAGCTCTCAAGGAAACTCAGTTTTCACACTCTATGCTTAGTGCCCTTTGAGTGCATTATCTAGGAATGAAGCTGGTAGAGCATCCCACACAAACGAATGCTCCACATGCGGGTTTCACATGCCACCAACTCCACATTCACAGGCAACTTCAGCGATACAGCCGTTTTCACATAGCTCTCAATGCAAAGGCTCTAGACGCAAATAGTGGTGTGAGAGCTAATTCAATCAAGGAAACACTGCATGTTGGTGAAGGGCATATTGAAGAAGGATCAGCCGAGTGGTTCTTGTGGGAGAACAACTCCATTTGGCTCACTAACTTCACACACCATCAGGCTTCCAAGCAGCTCTCAAGGAAACTCAGTTTTCACACTCTATGCTTAGTGCCCTTTGAGTGCATTATCTAGGAATGAACCTGGTAGAGCATCCCACACAAACGAATGCTCCACATGCGGGTTTCACATGCCATCAATTCCACATTCACAGCCACCTTCAGCGCCACTGCCGCTTTCAGATAGCCCTCAATGCAAAGGCTCTAGACACAAATATTGGTGTGAGAGCTAATTCAATCAAGGAAACACTGCATGTTGGTGAAGGGCATATTGAAGAAGGATCAGCCGAGTGGTTCTTGTGGGAGAACAACTCCATTTGGCTCACTAACGTCACACACCATCAGGCTTCCAAGCAGCTCTCAAGGAAACTCAGTTTTCACACTCTATGCTTAGTGCCCTTTGAGTGCATTATCTAGGAATGAACCTGGTAGAGCATCCCACACAAACGAATGCTCCACATGCGGGTTTCACATGCCACCAACTCCACTTTCACGGTCAATTTCAGCGCCACAGCCGTTTTCACATAGCTCTCAATGCAAAGGCTCTAGACGCAAATATTGGTGTGAGAGCTAATTCAATCAAGGAAACACTGCATGTTGGTGAAGGGCATATTGAAGAAGGATCAGCCGAGTGGTTCTTGTGGGAGAACAACTCCATTTGGCTCACTAACTTCACACACCATCAGGCTTCCAAGCAGCTCTCAAGGAACTCAGTTTTCACACTCTATGCTTAGTGCCCTTTGAGTGCATTATCTAGGAATGAACCTGGTAGAGCATCCCACACAAACGAATGCTCCACATGCGGGTTTCACATGCCACCAACTCCACATTCACAGGCAATTTCAGCGCCACTGCCGTTTTCAGATAGCCCTCAATGCAAAGGCTCTAGACGCAAATAGTGGTGTGAGAGCTAATTCAATCAAGGAAACACTGCATGTTGGTGAAGGGCATATTGAAGAAGGATCAGCCGAGTGGTTCTTGTGGGAGAACAACTCCATTTGGCTCACTAACTTCACACACCATCAGGCTTCCAAGCAGCTCTCAAGGAAACTCAGTTTTCACACTCTATGCTTAGTGCCCTTTGAGTGCATTATCTAGGAATGAACCTGGTAGAGCATCCCACACAAACGAATGCTCCACATGCGGGTTTCACATGCCATCAATTCCACATTCACAGCCACCTTCAGCGCCACTGCCGCTTTCAGATAGCCCTCAATGCAAAGGCTCTAGACACAAATATTGGTGTGAGAGCTAATTCAATCAAGGAAACACTGCATGTTGGTGAAGGGCATATTGAAGAAGGATCAGCCGAGTGGTTCTTGTGGGAGAACAACTCCATTTGGCTCACTAACGTCACACACCATCAGGCTTCCAAGCAGCTCTCAAGGAAACTCAGTTTTCACACTCTATGCTTAGTGCCCTTTGAGTGCATTATCTAGGAATGAACCTGGTAGAGCATCCCACACAAACGAATGCTCCACATGCGGGTTTCACATGCCACCAACTCCACTTTCACGGTCAATTTCAGCGCCACAGCCGTTTTCACATAGCTCTCAATGCAAAGGCTCTAGACGCAAATATTGGTGTGAGAGCTAATTCAATCAAGGAAACACTGCATGTTGGTGAAGGGCATATTGAAGAAGGATCAGCCGAGTGGTTCTTGTGGGAGAACAACTCCATTTGGCTCACTAACTTCACACACCATCAGGCTTCCAAGCAGCTCTCAAGGAAACTCAGTTTTCACACTCTATGCTTAGTGCCCTTTGAGTGCATTATCTAGGAATGAACCTGGTAGAGCATCCCACACAAACGAATGCTCCACATGCGGGTTTCACATGCCACCAACTCCACATTCACAGGCAATTTCAGCGCCACTGCCGTTTTCAGATAGCCCTCAATGCAAAGGCTCTAGACGCAAATAGTGGTGTGAGAGCTAATTCAATCAAGGAAACACTGCATGTTGGTGAAGGGCATATTGAAGAAGGATCAGCCGAGTGGTTCTTGTGGGAGAACAACTCCATTTGGCTCACTAACTTCACAACCATCAGGCTTCCAAGCAGCTCTCAAGGAAACTCAGTTTTCACACTCTATGCTTAGTGCCCTTTGAGTGCATTATCTAGGAATGAACCTGGTAGAGCATCCCACACAAACGAATGCTCCACATGCGGGTTTCACATGCCATCAACTCCACATTCACAGCCACCTTCAGCGCCACTGCCGCTTTCAGATAGCCCTCAATGCAAAGGCTCTAGACGCAAATATTGGTGTGAGAGCTAATTCAATCAAGGAAACACTGCATGTGGTGAAGGGCATATTGAAGAAGGATCAGCCGAGTGGTTCTTGTGGGAGAACAACTCCATTTGGCTCACTAACTTCACACACCATCAGGCTTCCAAGCAGCTCTCAAGGAAACTCAGTTTTCACACTCTATGCTTAGTGCCCTTTGAGTGCATTATCTAGGAATGAACGTGGTAGAGCATCCCACACAAACGAATGCTCCACATGCGGGTTTCACATGCCATCAACTCCACATTCGCAGCCACCTTCAGCGCCACTGCCGCTTTCAGATAGCCCTCAATGCAAATGATCTAGACGCAAATATTGGTGTGAGAGCTAATTCAATCAAGGAAACACTGCATGTTGGTGAAGGGCATATTGAAGAAGGATCAGCCGAGTGGTTCTTGTGGGAGAACAACTCCATTTGGCTCACTAACTTCACACACCATCATGCTTCCAAGCAGCTCTCAAGGAAACTCAGTTTTCACACTCTATGCTTAGTGCCCTTTGAGTGCATTATCTAGGAATGAACCTGGTAGAGCATCCCACACAAACGAATGCTCCACATGCGGGTTTCACATGCCACCAACTCCACATTCACAGGCAATTTCAGCGCCACTGCCGTTTTCAGATAGCCCTCAATGCAAAGGCTCTAGACGCAAATAGTGGTGTGAGAGCTAATTCAATCAAGGAAACACTGCATGTTGGTGAAGGGCATATTGAAGAAGGATCAGCCGAGTGGTTCTTGTGGGAGAACAACTCCATTTGGCTCACTAACTTCACAACCATCAGGCTTCCAAGCAGCTCTCAAGGAAACTCAGTTTTCACACTCTATGCTTAGTGCCCTTTGAGTGCATTATCTAGGAATGAACCTGGTAGAGCATCCCACACAAACGAATGCTCCACATGCGGGTTTCACATGCCATCAACTCCACATTCACAGCCACCTTCAGCGCCACTGCCGCTTTCAGATAGCCCTCAATGCAAAGGCTCTAGACGCAAATATTGGTGTGAGAGCTAATTCAATCAAGGAAACACTGCATGTTGGTGAAGGGCATATTGAAGAAGGATCAGCCGAGTGGTTCTTGTGGGAGAACAACTCCATTTGGCTCACTAACTTCACACACCATCAGGCTTCCAAGCAGCTCTCAAGGAAACTCAGTTTTCACACTCTATGCTTAGTGCCCTTTGAGTGCATTATGTAGGAATGAACCTGGTAGAGCATCCCACACAAACGAATGCTCCACATGCGGGTTTCACATGCCACCAACTCCACATTCACAGGCAACTTCAGCGATACAGCCGTTTTCACATAGCTCTCAATGCAAAGGCTTTAGACGCAAATAGTGGTGTGAGAGCTAATTCAATCAAGGAAACACTGCATGTTGGTGAAGGGCATATTGAAGAAGGATCAGCCGAGTGGTTCTTGTGGGAGAACAACTCCATTTGGCTCACTAACTTCACACACCATCAGGCTTCCAAGCAGCTCTCAAGGAAACTCAGTTTTCACACTCTATGCTTAGTGCCCTTTGAGTGCATTATCTAGGAATGAACCTGGTAGAGCATCCCACACAAACGAATGCTCCACATGCGGGTTTCACATGCCATCAACTCCACATTCACAGCCACCTTCAGCGCCACTGCCATTTTCAGATAGCCCTCAATGCAAAGGCTCTAGACACAAATATTGGTGTGAGAGCTAATTCAATCAAGGAAACACTGCATGTTGGTGAAGGGCATATTGAAGAAGGATCAGCCGAGTGGTTCTTGTGGGAGAACAACTCCATTTGGCTCACTAACTTCACACACCATCAGGCTTCCAAGCAGCTCTCAAGGAAACTCAGTTTTCACACTCTATGCTTAGTGCCCTTTGAGTGCATTATCTAGGAATGAACCTGGTAGAGCATCCACACAAACGAATGCTCCACATGCGGGTTTCACATGCCACCAACTCCACTTTCACGGTCAATTTCAGCGCCACAGCCGTTTCACATAGCTCTCAATGCAAAGGCTCTAGACGCAAATATTGGTGTGAGAGCTAATTCAATCAAGGAAACACTGCATGTTGGTGAAGGGCATATTGAAGAAGGATCAGCCGAGTGGTTCTTGTGGGAGAACAACTCCATTTGGCTCACTAACTTCACACACCATCAGGCTTCCAAGCAGCTCTCAAGGAAACTCAGTTTTCACACTCTATGCTTAGTGCCCTTTGAGTGCATTATCTAGGAATGAACCTGGTAGAGCATCCCACACAAACGAATGCTCCACATGCGGGTTTCACATGCCACCAACTCCACATTCACAGGCAATTTCAGCGCCACTGCCGTTTTCAGATAGCCCTCAATGCAAAGGCTCTAGACGCAAATATTGGTGTGAGAGCTAATTCAATCAAGGAAACACTGCATGTTGGTGAAGGGCATATTGAAGAAGGATCAGCCGAGTGGTTA